>NC_056665.1:82278777-82578777 GCF_018350195.1 Panthera tigris | reverse complement strand
AGAACATAGACTGTTCTCCAAAAAGCTGGATTCAGAAGAAGGCCAGGAGAACAACAGCCACCAACCTACAGAGGACCCGAAAGCTTCACAGAAAATATAAGGAGAGGTTTATTTACTAGGAGGCCCAAGAGGCATGCTCCAGTAACAACAGATGGCAGGCCAACTGCCTCCTGGAATGATAGGAACATTGACTTTAGTGTAGTGCTGCAGGGGTTATTCAAGCCTGGCCATTGATGGCCTTTCTTTTCCTGCCTTTTCTTCACATAGGGCTCAGGCTCTACTCTCAGTAAATGCCGCCAATGCATAAATAATACGAATTTTATTAAAAAAAATTATTAGTCAGTCTGGGGATCCCACATGTCTTCATCAGGTCTTCCATCCATGAGCCCTACCTGCATAGTTATTCTTCTTTGTTCCTCAGATCCTCTAGAAATGAAAGGGTGCGTCCCAGTACATGCTAGCATCACACACAAGTATCTTGTAAGTGGTTTCATGCTATTCTATCCCATGGCATTTTTATGGCACTGGAACTTCTCTTGATTTATATGTTTTGCACTTATGCAGGTGATGTGGGGCTGTAATGACAGTTCCTAATTTTACAACCAACATAAATATGTTAAACAGGAGCCCATTATGCCCCCGGTTGAAGCCCAGCTCTGACTCCAGCATTACTGGTAACGAATAGATGTTAAATACGCACTTCTTGTTTTGTATTTTTAGCCTATCGCATTTGGAGAATGGAGACAATAATCTGGTAACCCAGGAACAATGCAGATGCAGTTATTCTGTTCCTCTACGTTCATCTCATTCCGCTAACAGAGTATCATTAATGCCTAAGAAAAACTAAAGAGGTGTTTCCTCAGTGAGTCCATCATTTTCAGCAAAGTAATACACTGCTTATGTATGAGGCTCTTTCAGATTTTTGATGTTTGGAAGTTAACAGATTCTAAAACCACGTGGTTGTCTAGATGCAACATACACTTACTGATGAATGGGTCACTGTTTCCTCTCATTTACAGACATATTTCACTTATTTGTTTCCTCAGATAAAAGACATTACCTTTTGAAATTTAAAGAGCACTAATTAAATTAACCGAACAAAAACACAAAACAACACATTGCTAAACAAATGGAACATGGAACCCTTATCTGTGACTAATGTGTCCCTGACTCACTGACAGTGAAGTGTGAGAATTGTGTTAATTGAACAGCTTATACAAACAGTTGAAAGAAAGAAAAAAAAAAACAGCAATACAGTAATTCAACTTCAAATCTGATTCAGCATTTACTGAGTATCAACTTGCTGTTGAAAATCGCTAACTACTGTAAGGTAGCTGGTGTCATAAAACCTTATAAACACTCAAAAGAAAATTGTAAGCAACTCAAAACAAACCTAGGCCCAGCACATAATTATCAACAAACACCGCAACACTCATGTTTTGCCAGGGTTAAAAATAAAGCACCTAGAGTTTTAAGAGACTTTAAATGCAAGAAATATATCGAGCGAGGGATTTTTAAATATCAACCAGAGAAATTCTGATTGTTTCAGGAATCTAAAAAGATACGATGAATCATGAGAACTGTGATTTTGACTTTTCTCTCATTAAAAAATGCAAGACACAGAAGGAAACCACAATCTGAAACATGTACCTGAAAAATTAGTTCTGTCCCTCAACAATGTCAGCAAAAATATTCCAGAATAGACTCTGCCTAGCTCGTGAGGTGGTCTTTGAGAATTAATTCGGTGCAGTAAAAGATGATCCCCCTTTTGGGAAATAGACCACACACCCCCAGTCATATTCCTACCCAGCACTTGTCACCTTTGGGGATACACAATCGCCAGGAAGGCTGAGGATTAGCGCTCAGTGGGAGTTTGACCTATTCAGCCAAAAGGTCAGCTTGCCACAGAAGAACCCATTACAAAACAGAAACAGGACAGCTCAGTGGACACACATAATGAAAGAGGAAAAGTCTAGGGCCCTATTGCCTTGTGTCCTGCACTGCCCTTTTCCTTCCTAACTCTCCCCAACCCCCATTTCCAGAAAGGGTGGAGCTGCCCCAGCTCCCAGCACCCAGGGTGGTGCTGTCTCACCAGCACAGTTCACAATGGGAAGGTAAACCACAGGCAGGAGAGAGAAGGGGGCTTGTTACTTAAGAGATTGTTTGAAAAAAGATATGTGAAGAGGAAGATGACATTGTGAGTCAGGGTTTCCAAAGGATGGTTTTATTAGGAAGAAGTGGTCATTGGCAGGTAGGAAAGACCACGGCAGAGGCATTTTCACATCCAGCCCCCCCTCCATGGGGAGCAGAATGGCAAAATGGATAAATGCAGGTAGTATTTCAAGAACAGAATCACCCACCTAGTAAAAAGGCAAACTTTATGGCTGCCCTCTGAACCCATCCTTCGAGGGGCAAGGCTCTGTTCCCACACTAAGCATGGGGGGTAGGGAGGACGAAAGGGCATGCTTAATGGAATCTCGGACATCACTCCCTGGGCTTTAGCACTTGGGCTGAGCAAAGTCAGGGTCTGGGAAAGAATGAAGTATAGAATGCTTAATGAGTCTTTCCATGGCTACTGAAGAAAAGAAAAGGGATTTCCCTTGAAGAATCTCAATTAGCCTCCCCTCACTGTAGGCCAAGGGAAACCAGGAAGGGTTTTCCCAGGAGCCTAAGAAGTTTACAAGGAGAGTGTGTGTGCCTGTGTTTCCCTATCAAAATAACAATTTCTAAGTCTTCACTTAATATGGGACCTAATCTTCAATCTGAAACTGGTCCTCACAGCTTTGCCTACTGCCCATATCACAATTTGCATCCTTTCAACCGTGAACCCTTCACTGGTTGTGCATGGCTTAGAAACCAAGGGAATTTCAGGTTGGGAAGAAGAGGGCACACTGGAAAAAGTAGAGCTCAGTACCAACTTAACAAATACAGCAGCACTGTCACTGAAACTCTGTTGTCCCCAGCACAATATATGGTGTTTCCACACAATTCATCATGTTAATATCTGAAAAGAAATAATAACGGAGCTTTTTCAATATACTTTCACCAATATTAGTTGTTGTTTTTTTTTTTCTTTTTAAAATACAGATGACCAAAATCAAGAGTCGGACACTTAACCAACTGAGCCACCCAGGCGCCCTAGTAATTTTTAAACATCACAAAATATATCTTTATAGTTCATATCCCAGAACCCTATGAACACATTACATTACAAATTGAGACAAAAGAGAGGTACTTAATCCACTAAAATAATTGAAACTCTAAAAAGTCTTATGCCGATTTAAAAATTCTTTGATGCAACACATATTTAAATTTCTCCCACAATTTGAGTATGGATTGAATGCATTAGCCAAAACCATTAGAGATGATATGACTGTGAAAGTATTAATAAATATAAATACATTGTGTAA
The DNA here is from genome assembly GCF_018350195.1 of Panthera tigris. Classification (NCBI taxonomy): domain Eukaryota; kingdom Metazoa; phylum Chordata; class Mammalia; order Carnivora; family Felidae; genus Panthera; species Panthera tigris. The sequence continues at coordinate 82,575,367 of NC_056665.1, read as the reverse complement.
TTTGGGGAAAAGAAACCATGTCTGCTTTTCTCAAAAAAAGGGGGGGAGGGATACCTATATGGCTTTAACTAGTAAGAACTAAGGGGAAAACATGCAACCTTCAATAAATCTGGTTAGCTTAGGGTTTGTACCTCATGCATTTCTTATCTTCTGAAGAAGTAAATAGTGGCCATATGATTTTGAAAGACTTTTCCTTATGATTTTTGACATCAAAATGGTAAAGTCATCTAAGAGGGAAATAGCACCCAAGCACTGCTGTAATAAGTCTGGACAATGCTTCTGTGCATTTGATCAGCAACAAGTTACAGGGACTTCTTTCACGCCATTGTTTCCTTTCGAAGACTGACTTTGCCCCCTCTGCCTTCCTTTTCCTTGAAGGAAATGAGAGTTTCTAGCTACCAAAGAAGGCACTTCTGCATCTGTAGCTGGGGAAAAGGAAACATAGCCTTTGTCTGACAATCTGGTAGTTACTACTGGAACTATTGTATGTCCCTCATAAGGGCTACGATAAAGGGTGATTAACATTCTTCATGAGAGAACTGAAACTTCCCGTTGACAATGAAATTCTTAAGGCAAAGGGTTAAGCTGCTGCTTAGAGTGACAGCACCTGAGAGAATGATGAAGCTCTAACATCAGCATCTCTTGGAAAGAAACCTCGGGAAGATGCAGGCGTGATCCAGAGCCTGTGTGGGGTACATGCGGGGAATCTTTAAGTGATTCCAGAAGACACAGGCAGAGAAGAGCAGAGCATCAGACCGGACAACAGATGAGGAAATGCTTGTTAGAAATCTAACAGGACTTTGCAAAAAAAGGAAGATGGTGTTACTTGATTATTGCCATTTTACTTTCTTCATTGTGTCAAAATAACAATATACATAAAAAGAGGGCACTTTTTTTTTAATTTTTTTAATGTTTATTTATTTTTGAGACAGAGAGAGACAGAGCATGAACGAGGGAGGAGCAGAGAGAGAAGGAGACACAGAATCAGAAGCAGGCTCCAGGCTCTGGGCCATCAGCCCAGAGCCCGACGTGGGGCTCGAACTCACGGACCGTGAGATAGTGACCTGAGCTGAAGTCAGACACTCAACCGACTGAACCACCCAGGCGCCCCAAAAGAGGGCACTTTTAAAGGACCAAAGTCCTACAGTAACTTAAAAGACATCCAAGTCTTTACAGAATGTTTCTTGGCTTCAACAACTTGCTACATGGGCTGCTTTGGGGTGTAAAGTTTAAAGCTAATTTCATCCTCTTTGCACAGCAAAGGGTATGAGCATTTCCTCTTTTCTTTACAAAATAAATAAAGGTAGGAAGGTTATTGATCATGACTGATTCCAGTCTTTCAATTCCCAGCAGAGATATGGAATATGGTGGCTTGCACTCCCTCTCCACCCGGGGAAGCTTAACGAGCGTGGCAGTTATAAGGTGACTTCAGAATGAAGGATGTAGAATCTTTGAGTGGTGGGAGTCTTGATTGTTACCTAACATGAACCCAGCCAGAAGAGAGAAACGATTTCTGGCTTCAGGCTACAGCAACAAACACATACTGACCCTTAACACACGGCAGCTGCTCGTCTAGGTACTAGGCATACAAAGATGATATAAGATGCAATCCACTGCGTGAGGCCATGCTGTGTGATAGAGGCCAAGTGGGCCATACAGACACTGGCTGGGGCTCAGAGCCTGAACAGATGCGTGCTTCCTGACTACGATGGGCAGGCTATAGTTTTGAGTTTCTTCTTTTGTTGTTATTATTGTTTTTGTTCTTATTCAAATTCCCCTGCTTCCAATGACCACTTTCCTCTACAAATCGCCCACTCTTTGTCAGGAAGAAATACTGTGTGTTCTCATGAATTAAGTGCATAGTTTACAAAAAGGACACCAAGTACTCTCTGATGACAGCTCTTAAAGGGAAAAAGAGATCACATCAAATTTCAGATTTCAATGCCAGAGTCACTCTGCAAAATTTAATGCTTATCTTTTAATTGATAGAAATGATCTCCCTCACTAATAAGCTGAAAATATTTTCAGAATTTTCAATTTTTAATGGGGGCTGGATTTGGTTGGCTCCCTCAGTAGGGTCTGGAGAGAAAATGTAAGGCTTATACTTTAATTTTGAAAATGCTCTTAAAATCTTTTCAGTTGACTGCTACCATATTGTTGTCACCCCTTCTGACTTCAGGGGCTCAAAGACTGTTAGGGACATGATCCTAACCCAACAGGAAGGGGTAGAGATTAGCCATGAATCACTACGATGTAGGTCAGCACTTGATGGTAAAAGGAAGAGGTCCACATCTGTTATCTTGACTTTTTTTCCCAAGCCTGATCCCAAAATTTCATGTTATGGCATTTGTAACATCTGCTACAAATTCTGAGGTAAGTCAGGCACAACCTTATTACTTCTAGTCTAATGCTCCATTCATCCTTCAGGCTTTCCCAGGCCACCGATATGACAGGGAGTGAAGAAACGCTGGACTGGAAGGAAGCAGCTTGTGTTTCTGTGGGAGGAAGAAGGCAATGTCTCTGGCCCTCTCCCTCTTCTCTTCCTTACGCACCCATTTATATATTCAATCATATTTGTATTTCCTCCCCTACACGCCCCCCCCCTTTTGTGCCACAAAGCTTTGCAGTGCATTTAGGGACTTTCTTTCTGCCCAAAGTATGGTCAACATAAATAGCTCCATGAGGCACTGGGGTGTTGGCCCAAATGACACAATGTTCTGCTGATAATAGCACCTGCTTGAAAGTCATTCTGATCAATTTCCAAAGCCTAACCATCTCAGGCTACGGTATTACATTTATTCATCCAGAACTTAGTGAACCCTTAGCAATATGAAAGATATTAACCTCGCTGACCTAGGTGCTGGAAATCTAGGCCAGGCTCCTATTTTCATTTATAGATGCTTTCTTTTTATGTCAGCTGAAGAAAGCTAAAAGCATCCATGGAAAATATGCGTTGAGGCTCTGTTCTGGGCTGGGCACAGTTAGAGAATATTCAAATGAAAAGGTACCACCACCCTGACCCTCCAGGTGATCAGGGTCTAGTAAGCAGAAAGACACATCAACAAATGAATAACATATAATGAATGTGCAACTACCTACTCAACTCGGGATGGGGATGGGGATGGGTGCAGGGAAAATGGGGGCAGGAAAGGCCTCAGAAAAGGGGTATAGAGGAACTGGGGTATGGAAGGTGAGGTCACAAGGACAGTGAAATACAGCAGTCAAGACCCCGAGTGCTCATTTTGGCATCATATACTGAAAAAAAAAAAAAAAGATTCTGGGATCTACTGGTCATATGTGAAGGACAAATGCATGTTAACGTAGTTATGAATAGCAAGGCTGCAGGCTCATCTTCTTGCCCACTCCAACCTGCTTTCCCCTAAGCGGCAACACCACTGGACTGTCACACTCCTACAGTCACTTGCGAGGCTGGGTACTCACCCCCCAATACCACAGCACTTTCTTGAGGCTCAATACTATTGCTTCATAGTCACATGATTACACCAACGAAGACGAAGGTCCACTGAGCTTGGTGTGAAATCCCTGACTTCACACTGCTCCCGAAATATGCAAACACACGGCTTATGGCAAAGCCCCTGAAGCAAACACCCACCTCACAGGACCCAGAACATCATTGTGTGAGATGACTCAGTCACCAAATGGGCTGTCACATCACCTGGGGAGTTCTGAAAGGGAGGACAGTGATTCAGGTCCTTATTGTAGGATGCCTGATTCCTTCCCCAAACGCTGCCTGCCCTCTGCTTGCAGGAAGAGTTCAATGGCAGACAGTTATGAACAGGGGAAAGGTTTTGGGTTCTGAAGTCAGGCTGGCCCCGTTTTGAATCCTTCATTTATCCCTAATTAGCTGGGTGGTTTTGAACAACTTAGGCCCTGTGGACCCCAACTTCCCATTCTGTCAGAAGGGTCACTGTTTCATATGTGAGCCATGTGGCAAACCCCTGCCCTGCCTTAATTTTCCTTCTGGAACTTCTTCACCTATTGTCTCCTCCTCCACTGGTCTTTTACCTTCATAGCTAGAGAAACTGTTTTGTGTACTGCTGAAACCCTGACAGAATATGGCCTGGAACACAGAGTGTGCACAGAAAACTGTGAAGAAATGAACATTCTAGAGCCCAGTGCTGAGCCCAAGGGAGGCGTTCAGGACATATCACCTTTCTCCTCCTTGGTATGAAAAGCAGAGAGTAGGCCAAAGATGGCTGTTCTTTTTTTTTTTTAACGTTTATTTAGTTTTGAGACAGAGAGAGACAGAGCATGAACAGGGGAGGAGCAGAGAGAGAGGGAGATACAGAATCTGAAACAGGCTCCAGGCTCTGAGCTGTCAGCACAGAGCCCGACGCAGGGCTCGAACTCACGGACCATGAGATCATGACCTGAGCCGAAGTCGGACGCTTAACCGACCAAGCCACCCAGGCGCCCCCAAAGATGGCTGTTCTAAATCTCTATCTTTATTCCAATTTTAACAGGATATCGGGACTACATTTTGCCTAAATATTAGAAATACTTAGGACTTATTATTATTTTTTTAATATCAGGAATATTTTGTTCCTCTGTATGTTGTCCCCGGTGTCTGCCTTTCCTGTGGCATGATATCAAATCTACAGTGTCACCACAAACCCTGTGAGCCAACTGCAATCAGGGCCTCAAACCAGTGCAAACATTTCACACATACTTGGGCAAAGAGCCAGAAATTCACTGAGTGTCAGCAACTGCCCAGTGAATTTTCCTTTGAAGGATTCACTCATGGCCTATTCCAGTGGTAATTGGCATTCATTTTAAGATGCTGAATGCCTCAGACATAACTTGATTAGGTAAATGTACACAGCCACCACCACTGGAAACCCAAATCAGCTCTTACAACCCCACCATCTTCCTTCTGATTTCATATAAACAAAAGCCCACACAATTATCAATGGTAAATGAGCAGGCGCTAGGTCTTGCTTATGTTAGCAGATCAAGGTCTGCATCATCATTGCCATCTGCCTCTTAGGAACCTAGAGCGTCTATGATTTAGGCAGAGTTAGAAACTAAGAAATGTGGGCCCTATTTGGAGCGTACAGATAGTAAACAGTCTGACAAGACTGTCAGACCTAGACTGAAGAACACACACAAGCATATGCTTTCACCCTTATCACCACCATGAAACTTAACAAGGAGAAAACCTCTAATGGGAGAACCTAGTATTTAGATTTAAGGCTCAGCTCAAGCCTCTATCGGAGGTGCTTAACGTGCTGCTTTCTTGAGTAACAGAGCCGTTTCAACAAACCCTCTTCCTGAGGCGATACTCAAACACAAAATTGTGTGTATACTGTTACAAAAATCCCAGAGAGCCCCAGCAACACATCTACCGACCTCAGGTCAAGAACTCTTCTTTAGACAACAGCGAAGCGTCCACATATATCCTGTACCAGGCTGGCACTAAAGGTGACTGAACAAATGATTCCTTGAATGAATGAGTAAGTAATCAAATGAATACTTAAGTGAATGAATGCAAGAGACCCAGGCAAGAGAGAACACAGAACTCAAGCAGACACTTGTATTCTGTGTGGAACCGCGAGACTGAAAGCCGCAGCCAGTAAGTTGGTTTATTCACAAAAATTGCTTTGTAGAATTATACACAGCTCCTCCCCTTCTAAATGCAGACGGAGGGAGGAAAGGAAAAAGAGATAATGAAGGTTTGCAAATGAAGTGGGTACAACTGTGCAATCAATCAACATTTTCTGAAAAAGAATCTGCATCACTTGCCAAAAATCTGAACTGAATAACTGAACCAGCATTCTGATGAGAATGGACTTTGCCACTAGCCAGTCATTTTTATTTGTCTTCCAGCTGTCTTGATTCTTTTATTCCAGGAAGCTACTGGGCTCTTCAGTTTAGTGGGTTCAGACATGGCAATTTATTTAACCACGGTCAAATGCATACTCCATGTTTATTCTTTTAATAAACCTTTACTGAGCATTGACTCTGTGCCAACTATTATGCCGGTTGGAAAGCATACAATTCAAACCCTCGTCTAAATATTAACTGAGGGCCTACTAAGTGCCAGGCACTCTAGTAACAAGGCATAGAAGAGTGAGCAAATCAGACAAACCTGACTACATGGAGCTGACCCCACTCATGGGGGGTGAGATAATGACAATACATACTCGTCTAATTATGTAATTAGCATGAAGAAAAAAATAAAGGGAAGAAGGGGGAAAGGTGGAAGGTGGTAGGGATTTCTGGGTAAGACAGAAAAATCAGGAAAGACCTCTCTAACAATATACCAGAGTAGAGATACAGATAAAATAAAGGAATGATATGATGTCCAGGTGAAGGGGGGACAAAGTATAAAGTCCCTGAGATGGGAGACACTTGTCAGGTTCAGGAAATGGCAAGGCATCAGTGCTGTCAAGGAACCTAGATTCTGAGGAGACAAAAATATAAACTGTCATAAAACGATCGTTCTCTTGGAAGATCTCAGGAAAGGGAGCATCTGACTCCAGTGAAATTCAAGGATTTAAGAGAGAAGAGGACGCTTCAGATAGAAATGAGTAGAAATTTCCCAGGAATACAAGCCAGGGACTGGTGTGGGTGGGAGGCATGGCTGAGGCAGAGAGAAGGACACACACGATGGCACAAATTGAGCAAGACACGTGAGTTCCCCTGCAGGGAAACAAATGTCACGTTTATAGGCCGAGCCACACTCGGCCTTACCAACACCGCAAAGGAGTTCATAATTTACACACAGTAACTGGGACACCTCCTAAGAGTCCGAGGAGAAGAGGGACACGAGCACATGCGAGTGGGCTGGCAACACGGTGGTGCTGCACAGGGTAGAAATGGGTTTGCAGGCAAGATGAAAATGTAGCTACTGCAAAGTCTAGGCAAGAAAGGATGGTAATTTAATCCCGGGAAGGAAGTCAGAAAGATTGCAGCGAGGAGTTCGGTCCTAAAGACATTCAGAAGGTGAGCTTGGGAGAGTTTGCAATTGACTATTAAGGGAAAAAGAAGAGTCAACGTGAAGCCAGGTGTTTGGGTGGCAAACAGTGTAGATGGTTCGTTCAATCATTCAATGGGACATTTAGAAGAGAAGGTGCTAAGAAGATGGGGTGTTGAACTGGGTGGCTTGAGGACAGGCCCAGTGAGAGGAGAGGCCTGGCAGACCCGAGGCTTCACGGAGAGGCATGGCAGAGGTGAGGACAAGAATGCAGGTCATCGGGGTACAGTAGGCGGAGAAGCCGCAGAAGGGCAGAATAAGGCAGAGCTGGGGGCCGGCCTGGGGAACAACTGCATTCATAGAGAGGAAGGGGAGTCAGCAAAGAGCCTGAGAATGAACCATCAGAGAGGTAGAAGGTGGATAAAGAGGTGACAGTGTCCTACCTACAAAGAAGAAGAGCCAGAACATTTAAAGGAATGACTCTTCAGCTACGTCAAATGCAATGATGACCTTGGGTGGAGGCGCTGCCATCCACTGAGCAGTAAATGAGAGGTGACAACCATGAGTTACACACTTTAAATTTGTTTTTTAGAAATCTGTAAGTGAAGGGAAGGAGAGTAAGGGCAAAAGGACGGGCAAAGAATACAAGTGAGAGAACACCCAGGATGAAAACCTTTTTTATAAATGTTTATTTACATGAGAGAGAGAGAGAGAGAGAGAGAGAGAGAGAGAGAGAGAGAGTGAGAGCAAGAGCGCACGCAAGCACATGAGTGGGGCAGAGAGAGAGGGAGACAGAGAATCCAAAATGGGCTCTGCTCAGATAGAAGAGGGCTCCCCGCAGGGCTCGAACTCATGAACTATGAGATCATGACCTGAGCCAAAGTCAGACACTTAACCAACTGAGCCACCCAGCCACCCCAAAAACTTTTTAAATAAGTGATCTGAGAAAGTTTACACCCTGAGAAGAAGCAACAAGATACAGGCCCAAGATATAGAAGATGGACAATCTCAGAGAAGCTATAGAACTGTCCAGAGTTTAGGTTAGGCTGAGAAACAGGTAACACATAACTTAAAAAAATCATTTTTCTATAACCTGAATCTACAAAAATGATGCTCGGTGAAGAGGTGCCTCATCCAGCCAACAGGATCTCAGCTTCAGATCGAGTGCTTCTAGATGATGGTCAAACAACATAGTCACCTACGATTTGCATTCCTAAGTATATCTCTATAGGGAAGTACATCTAAATACATCTAAACCAAGGCATCATTGTCCCCCTGAAACCATCCTTTTTCCCTGTATGGTCTGGAGTCTCCATTCTGCTGCTTTTCAGGCTCATCGTTTCAGACCAGTCTTACTCTTCCTTCTCTCCACCATGTAAGTTGGGAAATCAAGCATTCTTTCCTAAGATCCAGGTCTCCACCGCTGGAGTGACTTTCCTTCCTAATTTCATGAAAACATGAAACTCTCTCTATGGGCTTACAGAGATGCCGATGTGCTATAGAAAGGGCAACTTTAAGGCCTTCCCCTCACCTCACGCTACCAACACTGTCCTTCATTTCACTCATCAGAGGATGCTCTTTCTTGGTCCACTTGGTTATCAGTCTCTCTTTCCTTGTATCTCTCACGATGGCAGATGCCTTTAAAATGTTGTAAATGGAGAAGTTACCTGGAGCTGTTTTTGGAGTCTCTATAACTCTTCGATCACAAGAGCAGTAAATAATTCTTCCTTGCAGCCAAGATCTGTCAAATACCCATAGGCAACTATTGCAACAGATTATTAATATACCTAGGTGTGACCTAGAAGAATATTAAGTAATCAGAGAAAACAAAAGTGTCTTTTATTTGTTGGAAAAACAATTGAAAGGGCCAAGAAGGACCTCATATTCCTTCCGCATTATTGAGTGAGTTTTGATTAAGCCAGTAAAGCAAGAAACCAAGAAGTGCTCTGTGTAGGAGAGAACAAAGCCTTGTTTCTCAAGAATTATGTCTTACAGAAAACAGCTATATGGCAAGGGACAAAGACCATGTCTCCTGGAATTTCAAAAATATTGTTGAAACAAACGTCACCCTCAGCACTCAGCATAAAATAGAAAACGTCCATTTGGCTCTTTGAACTCACTCCTCTTGGCTTCTCTCTCTTCTTCCCTTTGAACACAGCTCACTTTGGGGCTTCCAGAATGTGACAAGGATGATGCAGTCGCTTATTTTCTTGGGCCCACTTCACTTTGATTTGTGTCATTGCTACCATTTCCTCTTCTGTCTTCATAAATGAACCCACGGTTGAGAGACAGAGTAAGCTCCATGTATTGTCTTCAGAAGTGTATTTACCTCATTTACTGATGTTACTCTTTTAGAAGGAACCTCTTCCATAGGTAGCATCTCACATGGGTCTAGCTCTGGCCTCTGTAATACTCATCAAAGGGTCTTCATGTCTTTATTCATCTGAGTATTTACAAGTACTTAAAAAGATGGACAGACAGTTATGGTTTAGTAGAAAGAGCATAAATGTTTGGGACAAAGGCCTTACTTTTAGTCTCAGCTATATCATTTACCACATGGCGAACAAGGGTAAAACACGTGACATCCGGGCCTTGGTTTCCCCATCTGTAGAATGAGGTAACAATTCCTTGTCCAAAGAGTTGTGGAAAGGGCTCAATATCAGTATTTGTGACCATTTTCTGGCATAGTCAACAGTAAGGAGTAAATAAATCTTAATGCAACCTGGGTTTTTAAAAATCTCTCTGCTGCAAAATAAAAATGGGTGCTGGTTCAATGGAGTACTACATGGCAATGAAAAAGAACGAAATACGGCCCTTTGTAGCAACGTGGATGGAACTGGAGAGTGTGATGCTAAGTGAAATAAGCCATACAGAGAAAGACAGATACCATATGTTTTCACTCTTATGTGGATCCTGAGAAACTTAACAGAAACCCATGGGGGAGGGGAAGGAAAAAAAAAAAAAAAAGAGGTTAGAGTGGGAGAGAGCCAAAGCATAAGAGACTCTTAAAAACTGAGAACAAACTGAGGGTTGATGGGGGGTGGGAGGTAGGGGAGGGTGGGTGATGGGTATTGAGAAGGGCACCTTTTGGGATGAGCACTGGGTGTTGTACGGAAACCATTTTGACAATAAATTTCATATATTGAGAAAAAAATGGGTGCTGGTAAAATGCTTTTGATGAAGAAGATTAAAGAGAGTCAGTAAGGCGATATTATATAAATAGAACTTATCTGTTACCTCCTAGGTTGTGTGTGACCTTGAGTCAGGTAGCAAAATATCAGAGAAATATGGTTACCAAAAAGATGAACGTTAACACTAGCCATTCCAGCATGTTGGAAATGAGATGATGTGTGTGAAGTGCCTCACACAGTATGGGACACAGTTGAGGTAGTAATAAACTGTTAGCTCCCTTTCCTTTCTCAAAGATGTGTAGTCTAGAAATCACATGAAAATCAAAAAGCCAGAAACAAAAACCTCTGCATCTCTGGCTAAATAAATCACATGTTGTGGCTTTGTTCACAAACAGGAATGATGAAAACAGTTACTGGAGATAGAACGTTTTGGCATACATGAAAAGCCTCAAGACTGTCGCTGAACTTTAGTGCCATAATGTCTATTTTTAGCATAATAAACTTTTATAAAAGTCAACACGCCTGTGGGGCACTTGAGTGGTTCAGTCAGTTAAGTGTCAGACTTCGACTCAAGTCATGATCTCACGGTTCCTGAGTTCCAGCCCCGCGTCGGGCTCTGTGCTGACAGCTCAAAGCCTGGAGCTTGCTTCGGATTCTGTGTCTCCCTCTCTCTCTGCCCCTCTTCCACTTGTGCTCTGTCTCTCAAAAATGAATAAATGTTAAAAAAAAAAAGTTGAAAAGTAAATGGAAAAGGTGATGTGCTAGCGTGGGGCGTTCCAATACCTATGTGCACGTACCTGTAGAAGCAGGTGTGTATGCGGCCATATATATACTTAAAAATCTATATGCCTATTCTCAACTTCTTAACAAATGTATCCAAGGTAGGTACTGGGAAACTTGATTAAATTACGGCTTTTAATGCAGAGACACGTGCGCTCAAGCACTGCCTGCTGCAACAATGGTAGCAGCATAAAGGTTATCTTCCATTTTTTTGCCAGGAGGGAGAAACAGTGCAAGAAACCAAACAGACCCACGGCGTTCAGCCCCCTCTATTCTTCAGTCCTGATTGGTCGTGTCGTGTTTGTTGTCAGACCCATCTGGACAGCAGGTGTGGTGCTGCCCGGCTGCGTGTGTTTGATTATTGACTAGTGAGTATTTCCAAAGGGCACAACAGACTGCTGACTGACCCTCCTTAATAACACGCGGCCGTCTTCCCTGTTTACACATGTAAGAGCTACATAGAAAAGAAAACCGATTTGGAAATTTCTAAAACTACATTTTGACCAGAGGCTTTTAACAAAGCCTCCATATATACTATCAGTCAAACAGTGAGTTTGGCAAGCTTGTGTAGAGTCTATTAAAGGGGGAATAAGGTTCATGAATTTCAAGCTTGGAGGGCTCTAATTACCTCATGCTCAAACTTTAACTACAAAACTCAGATAAATTGCTGCACTAAAACCATAGAAGATCCTCCACCTGATTTGTGCCAGTGCATCTAAAGCTCAGTGAGGCTGATCCCAGCGAGGTTTCTCAAATCAGTCCTCAGAGAGTATGTTCTGGACCCGTCTCTAATGAGTATGTACGGATTACTTGGATGTTTTGGTAAAGCTACCCGGTAAATTAGTCCATCTGAAATTTTATTAGCCTCAAAGCATTACAGCAGTCAGTCACATAGCCCAGGAATCTTGGGGAAATTAAAGTCATTTTAAGCATCTATTAGCCAGGTACCAGGAATCTGTTTCAGGCCCTGGCTGATAGTTGAAACATTAGACTAATTGGCTAATAGTTACAGCTGTCTCTTCAGCGTTTTTGTTCTTAGAGGTGTGACCTCTTCTTGAACCAATTTATGTACACCCAGAGAGGGGTCCTATATTTATTCTAGTTCCGTGTATGATTTGGATTCAAAAACAAAACAGAAACCAAAAAGGACAACGTCTGTATATATAAATTATAGTGCAAATAGCTAAAGCTGAGCTTACGTTAAGGACAGATGAAAAGTTGGAATTTAGTGAATAGGGGAGGCAGAGGAAAATGTAGAACCTAAGCCCCGCTCTCAAATATTCAAAATGTTCACTTTTTTTTTTTTTTTCCAAAGATGCACGGAGGAGAAATGCGGATTTCCCTCTGCCCGGTCTAACACACTCCATGGCTATTTATCTAGTTACAAACTTTTATAGATGTGAAATATTTTAAGAAGTCCTTTAGAAATGGCCCGAGGTAATTTCAAACTTAACAGACCCTGTCCCACCAGAGCTCATTACAGTGAATTTTATAACAAAGTACCCTCTACTTAATTTTCAGAGCCTAGCCAAGCGTACTAGAAATGCAGCTGCATTAAGTGCAATTAATGGTACAATAAAAGCAGTGGAGGGCTGTTTAACACCCAAGAACCAGCAGTAAACACTGGCTCCATGCTCTCCAACAGGCAGTGATGTGTCAAAGGACCTGGAGTGTGAGATTTCTGTATCAAGGGAGAAACGTATCTCTCCTGCTAGGGAAAAATCTTCTGTCCTTCAGTAATTCCACCCCGGGACTTTATGAAAGGATATAAAGTTATTCCCTCCAGTTACGCCACTAGCATCCCCACTCTCTTTGAGAAGGAAGCCAACACGATAAGCTGATATTCCCATCAGTGAAAGAAAAGGACAAATTCAATTTCGCCAGAAATGAGCCTAACAGCAAGTGACTCATAATGCCCAGAATGATTTGTGCATAACTAAGTTTACTGTCAGATGCCAGAAAAAGGAAAGAAGTAACCATTCAGAATATTTATTCTTTTCAAACAAACCAAAAACAAGACAAAAGAAGGGGGATGGGCAGGAACAATTATAATGATGTTTGCAAACCTCGTTAGTGATGAAAAATTCCTACTTGGAATGTGAATACAAGAGACATCCAGAAATGAGCACAAAAATCTCACTGGTTAATATACTCATGATGATCAGAGCATTGGTCAGTTAGTTGGTTAATTTCTTAAATACAATATGTGGGTCTGTAAATATGATTATATATACTGACTTTCCATAAGTAATTAAAACGATTCTATCATAAAACATATTTGATTATAGGGGCGCCTGGGTGGCTTAGTTGGTTGAGCGTCTGACTTCGGCTCAGGTTATGATCTCACAGTTCGTGGGTTCGAGCCCCGTGTCAGGCTCTGTGCTGACCGCTTGCTCAGAGCCTGGAGCCTGCTTCAGATTCTGTGTCTCCTTCTCTCTCTGCCCCTCCGCCACTCATGCTTTGTCTCACTCTGTTTCTCAAAAATAAATAAATTTTAAAAAAATTAAAAAAAACATTTGATTCTGTCTTTTAGTAGTTTGCATTCAGGGCCCTATCCTATTTCCATTCCTGAATAAAAATGGTTAACAATACAAATAAGCTAAAAAAGTACAGGAAAGTTCTATTTTTAACTATAAAATTCCTACCAACAATTAAATGCACACAAATCTCCCTAATCACAATAGCATAGAGATAGCCTCAACCAAGAAAGCCATGGACGATCCCCACATTGCTTATTACTAAAAACATGCTTCTAATCTCCTTCCTCAACAAAATTCTCCCAAGTTTTGATTTTTTAAATTTCTGACAGTCACTCTTAAAGGAAGTACTAAGGGGCCACGAGAGGGGCAGAGGAAGCACCATGAACCTGGGAAGTGCCCAACTGAAAACTCAGGTCAGAAGGAATAGGAGTGAGCTGGGATCACACTCCAACTGAAGGCACTTAAGTGACATCAAACAGTGTCACCATATAGTCCCTCTCTCCCAATAAAATACTGTGGACTGTTGAAGAGCATAGGGGCTGGGGGTGCTGACCCCCATGCAGTTGAGTTGAACATATATCCGTAACTTCTGACTCCCCCCAAATTTAACAGCCTACAGTTGATCTGAAGCCTTACTGATAACATCAGCAGTTGACTCACACATATTACATATGTTACATGGATTATACACTGTATTCTTACAATAAAGTAAACTAGACAAAAGAAAATATTAAGAAAAGCATAACGATAAAATACATTTACAGTATTGCACCGTATTTATCAGAAAAATTCTGTGTATAAGTGGATCTGTGAAGTTCAAACCCATGCTGTTCAAATGTCAACTGTAATCTGGGCTACTTCTTTCTAAAACAGAAAGCATGCTTATCCTTAAAGACAAAATAAACTTTTATAATGTGATGTAAGATGAAGGTTATTGTACAACTGAAGAGATGGACATGAAGGGTACCTCCAGACCTTGACATGACCACTGGGCTCTCGGAATGACTGGAAATGCTGGAACCACCATGTGAATGGAGGTATTCCTGCAGCAGAATTGTGATGCCTTTTACAGAAAAGGTCTTAAAAAAAAACAGACTAGACACATTTAAAAAAAAAATGAATAATTCTGCTAGACAAATCACTTTTTTTTAATTGAGAGAGAGAGAGAGAGAGCAGGGGAGGGGAGGGCAGAAAAAGAATCTCAAGCAGACTCCCCACTCAGCACAGAGCTCAATGCAAGGCTCGATCTCAAGACTGTGAGATCATGACCTGAGGTGAAATCCAGAGTTGGACCTTAACTGACTGAGCCACCTGGGCACCCTTCCTGGTTTCTGAATGAACTCAAAATGGTTAAAAATAAGTCCTTTGTACCACTGGTTTCAAAATGAGGGTTTCTAGTGCTGCTTCCCTGCGTTAGAAGGTTTGGTAAATTATGACATTATTTCTGTGAAAAGTAACATTAGTAAGTCTTCTCGATTTGCACAGAATTTAAGTAAGTATATCCATACCCATGCAGACAATTCTCAACTTACACGTATTCATGACTGCCCCATCCCTCCCTTGTGGCTGCTGGGCTGAGTCCCCACAGGGGATAAGTAGGGAAAAGCTTCACAATGATAAGAACATGGCTGCTCTAACATCAGGCAGATCACGATCATAATCACTGTCTTGCTATTCACCAACTATAGAATTTCAGGCAAGTGACTTGATTTTGCTGACCCTTGATTTCCTCATAAGATGCCTCCTCAGAGGGTTGAGAAGAGAATTCATGTACAAAAAGTGCAAGGTACTCAGGTGTTGATTTCCAAGCCTCTTTCCACAGCAGAACACCTCTTGAGAAATAGGGACCTCCCTGGAGGACAGCACGGCAGGGCTCTTGCTGAATACTATTGTCTTGACCCACCCTAGACTATCACCCTTACCTCAGCTTATACAGACCCTGTCATTCCAGCCTTATCCACATGCCTCACCCACGCAGCCTTCCTTCAATGGACAGTTGGAAGACATCTTGTTCTGCTCTTAGCCCCCACACCCTATTCCATACTGTTCTTCTAGCTTTCACTTTATACCTTGTTTAGAGTTTTCTTGTGCATGTTTGTGCCTACATTTTAATTTGGGATATGACTGTCCTCATTTATAACCCACAGTGCCAATTAATATTTTTGAGCAGTCTTCTAAAAACATTTAAGAAATATTTTGGGCTTTTTTTTTTTTTCTTTTCTGCTACAGTGTCTGGAATAAAGTAAGTAACTCTGGTTAGAGAGTTGTCTGATTTAACAAACATACTTGCTTAGAAAGTGACTCTTTTGAGTAGGTAAAAAGACTATTAATAATTCACACAGTAGTGTGCATTGATGCTACCAGTTTGCTTTTCCCTTAGTCCCTAGAGGAACTGAGCTGTACTAAGAGAGCTGGGATTTTGATAATGTAAAAAAACAACACACACACACACACACACACACACACACACACACACACACACACACAAAAAAAAAAAAAAAAAACCCTACAAGAAAACAAAAACAAACAAACAAAAAAACAAATAAAAGTTTCTCGACAATGGCGCTCTTGCAAGGTAAGGAGGTTACTGTACCTCTCTTTTCCCCAAATGGTGGACTTAGGGTAGTGGACACAGAATAACCTCAGGAGAACTGGGTACCACAGGTCTGAGGAAACCTTACTAGCAGGTGAAGCAGGCATCAGCAATACTGATAGAAAGGTATTCCCAACAGTTCTGACCTATTTCAAAATGTTGCCCAGCACCACGCTAATGCTCCCAGGCACAAGCAAAGCTGCTCCCAGGACCTGTAAGGCATGAAAGGATGGTCAGTTTTATCGCTGGGTTCCATTATGGGTAAACTCGCTCTGAGGACCCAGCTAGGAGGCTAATCTCCATTCACACTATTTTTTTTTTTTTCCTGAAAGGAATACACTGGCATTATAAACTGAACACTGAGAATTTATGTTTACAAATCTTTCTCATAAATCGTAATTTCCTTGAGGGCAAAGATCACAGATGAAATGCTCCTAACCCTGAATCAACATTTCAAGGTACCCCAGAGTCTTTCTATTAATATGTGATGATGATAATGTTTAATTTCCAGCAACTGAGAATGGCTAGTGAAGAATGAAATGAGATTCCAAGAAATGGTAGCATTCAAGATATTTTTATTTAAGTACTTAGCTGAGGTGTAGAAACTAAGGGAGGGAAATTTGTGGTCTCAGCAGAGGGCCCGTGGCTCTGGAGCTGCACATTCATCCTTGGGCTGCTCACACAAGCTCGTGTGCCCCAGGCAGAGTAATAAAGGCTTAATTCAACGTCCTTCCACCTGGCTAGCTCAGGTTTTGTGAACACAAGCGAAAGAAGTTCACTTTGAGAATATCAATCTACTTCCTTTCATGAGCTATAAATGCACTCTAAAGTAAAAGATACATATAAGCATCTCCTGACCTACTATACCTTTTAGCTTTAAGTGGAATCGACTTTATTTTCCTGTCAACTACAATTTTCACTAAAGACTCCTGACTTCTTTATGGCATAATAAAGTTTTGTCTAGGATTACAATAAAAAGCTTTCATAATACCCATGACCTGAACATTCTGGATTAATTTTTAAATTGCATCTGAAAATCAGTACAAATGGCAATTCAGTGTTTATGCCCTTGAAACCAGATTCATCCCCTTGCCTCTCTTAGGCGGTTCATAACTTTTAGGGCAAGTTTAATTAGGTAAAAGCTAAGTTTAGAATAGAGTTTTGCATAGGCTCAAGTTTACATTTGTTTCAGCTTGATGCATGTTCTTCCAGAGAGAATTAGTTACTGTTTGTGCTCCTTTGGGAAAATATCAATATTCTGGAACATATCCCTTTGTCACATGCCTGCCGTTAACATTTCCCTTAACTACCTGGCCAAGTGAAAAGGAAGGAGAGAAAAAGGCACATCAGAGCTTACACTAAATTCCTTTCCATTCCTTTCACTATTGACTGTTGCCCTTTACTATTCTCAGCACCCTCCCTTTCCCTTGGAGATCAAGGAGTAGGAGGCAGGGTGACATTTGACTCTGTAGTGTCACACATGAGTAACATTAAAACTGTGCCTTCCTTCTCTCCTTCTGGTATTTCATGATGGCATTAACTATGCAATGGGCAGGCCCAGGGAAGCGGAAGGGAGTTGCTTATTGACTTATGAAAAGGATCTGATGAAACTCTAAGCAACTAAATCCTCTTAACTATACAGGGAGATCAAGGCAGACAAAGAAACCTGCTTTATTATTTGATTCGAATGTTAAGTTTCACCCTAGCACACAGCATTTTATTATCTGAGCAAGTAACAGAAGTTCAGAAATGTCATTCACTCATGCCTGAGGTTCATTTATTCAGTAAGTAATGTATTGATCACCCACTATATTCCAGGGACTCAGATAGCATCAAGGAAATTATTAGGAACAAAAAGAGATGAGGCCCCTACTTTCATAGGGATTACAGTCTTCTGCATTAGGGTTGCAGCAAATGGAACCCAACTAAAAGCTCAGCATTGGTTATGCCGTACCTATTATCATATATTCTCAAAATGCCAAAGTATGCATGTCACTGTGTTGAAAAAGAAATTTGCTTAGTAGTAAAGTAAATGGTTGCAAATAGAGTATGTTCTGTAAGAATATAGAATAATTTCACACATGGAACTTGATGGCTCTAAAATGAAGAAGTAAGTTCCACATTCACTACTTACATTGAGAATTAGAGGGCAATTTCACACAAGCCTATATTTAATTTTTATCCAACAACGTCCAATCACTGGTTAAGTAAACAAACATGTTGCCCATCCAAAACGAACCATGTCTGTTGAGCTATTCCTTCTTCTTTGCAATATAATCCTGATTTTCTTGGGCAGATAATGTTCCCACTTCTAGGAAATGAGTAATAACTGTCTTAAAACCAATTCTCCCATCTCTGTGATCACTTCAAGCATGGGACCAGGACGCAATTCTGCCCAATAAGACATAAAGGGAACTCCCCTATGATGCTTCTGGGAAATATTTCACACTTCATATTACCTCAAAGCTGTTGTATAGGAACCAATGCTTGGAGATCCAACAATCACTTTCCCACCATGACGTGATGTGACAAGTCTTGAGTGGAAAAGGCAATTCATTGAGGATGGCAGAGCAGCAAAACAGAACAAATCTGGGTCCTGGCTGACCTTGTTGAGCCAGTGCTGTACCTACCCATCTACCCAAAAGAGATTTCTCTTACCAAAAAATAACGAAATTCTGTTACTGATTAGCCAACTATAGGTTGCATAGTCTGTGCAGTTAACACATTTTAACTGACACCCTTGGTAAATTCTGTATTTAAACCCCAGACAAGACCTTGCATGGTCAATGTTGAGAAGTATCCCTCAATATTGGGACTTTTTAAGTTTTTCATTTTATGTTCCAAGCTTGAGACATCCCTTATCATGAATGCCTACAGTAATTAGTCTCAGGCTAACACTAGAGGAATACCTTGTGTGGGGGACAGAAAGGGGTGGTAGTGATGTGTACAGGCAAAGCACACAGGGGATGAAGATTAAACTCAAAGGCATGGCAGAGAGTAGAAGTGGCAGTGCTTAAATATTAACTGCTTTTCTGGAAATAGAAAGGAGAATTTCTACAGTTCAACCAGATCAGGGAAAAAAGAGTTGTAGGTGTTAAGACTGGGCACAAAGAGAAGAAAATAAAGCAGCAGTGCCCACAAAATAAACCCTAACTCATTTCTATAGTTTCAACTAAGCCTGAGTTTGACAAAAACCTAAAGTTGCTAAATCACCCCACATAACACATCCTAGGAATGTGTGGGTTCAATTACTGAGCGAGAGAGACCACTAGCAGCAAAGATGTTATTCTTGGAATTTCAATGCAAAGCAAATGTACAGATGTTGGCATAAAAGCCAAACTGTCTGAGATGGAAATGAAGACAGAGATTCAGGGTGAAGATTAGAAGAGATAAAGAATTAAACATGCAATAAAAGAGACCATTACACGCATGGCATCAAGCTTGGACAGTCGGTGCCTTGCAACACTCAGATGCAAGTAATGGTGACATGTGTAGGCTAAAAAAAAATGGGCAAGGGCACAGAATCAAACAAATACTATATTATAAAATCACTATCTCTGTGGGCAGGCTGTAAAAATCATATCATTCTCATTGAAAAATAATTCATTAAACCGCACCCCAGCAGGATGTAAAGAACAACACACAGCATATGAAGATATTGAGCAGCAGGGGGCAATAAACTTTATAAAAATTATTAAAGCATGCAACAAAGCGATAATACAAGGAGGCAACAATGGAAATGTCAGCCCAATTTATAAAATGAGTGTGTTAATACGTAAGTGCAAACACTTCATTAAAACCACACATGCTTCTTGCATTGAAATTCACATTCTGCAAAACCACCCTTGAGATGTCAAAGCTGACCTGCTGAAGGCCAGCAAAATAAAAAAAAAAAAAACAAAAAAAAAACAAAAAAAAACAGGTTGGCACATGGAAAGGCTGGTCCAGAAGAGCTTCACAACAGGTAACCTACCCAAATGCGGTGTTGGCAGGTATCTGAGACACTGCTCCAGCTATGGACACAAAGGTTAACTGAAAACAGGGCCACACATATTCTACTCCCAGTGATGTAGAGAACACTAGTATCTCTCAACTGGTAGGCATGAGGAACCTTGCCTCTAACCCATATCCCCCTATATTTCTGGGTGGTTCAACGAGTAATCCTGCTTGAACTATAGTTTAGGGAACCTCTAAGCACAGAAGGCATCCATACATCCTGCCTCCAAACTCTTTTCTACCTCTGCTTCTCCCTGAGGATTTGAACTATCTGCCCTTAAAAATTTCTTTAGAATTCCCTGGACATATTATCCTTATAAGGCCATTTGAGAGATACTAAAGCTCTCTGTTTAGCCTTTTAGCAAATGTTTATTGACCAGATTTTTTTCCTGCCACCTTCACTGAGAGACAAGATAGGAAGTTGGGAGAAGTTTCAGCAGCTGGGCAGGAGATCAGGGGAAAAAGGAAAAAGGAAAATCTTGTCTCCCAGGGCATCATGATGGCACAAGGGATGGTGCCAAGATGCCTATAAAACAGAAAAGATGCCTGAAATAAAAATAGAGCCCTAGAGATAAACTATGCTTAAGAGGACTTGAGACTGCTTGTACTGATTCTCAAGTAGCCAAGACAAAACTAATGACGACTGCTTTAAATAAGCCCTTCTCGTCTCTCCAGAATAATTTCCTAGCTTTTATAGGCAAAACTATGCTATCTGGAATTTTCCTCAGATCAGTAAGATGCAGGGTGACAGAAGTACAACTGGGGATAAGAAACCTATAGAAACCAGGGTAGCCATGAACCCCTTCCGACCTGCCAGGCTTACAATATGGGCATATACCGTATTTTGTAATTCAACATGTATCCACCCAAAAAGCTTGTGATAAAGCAGCCATTCCCATTAACAGTCAAGATCCCCCTACCACCTATTTCTATTTCTCCTTTCCTTTCCACTTCCCTCTCTTTAATTTATAGGGGCACTGGCCCATAGCGTGGACAAATGGCCTCCCTTTAAAGTTTTTTTCATAAAATCATGCCCAAGACCTTAAGCCTTCTATTTCTGTAGCTCTTAGATTATAGAACAAAAAATAAATCATTTTAGCCAAAATTTTTTCCATATTCCTTCTGGGCTGAGACTTTAGATTCTAGACTGGAATGAATTTTTATGGCCCAGTTATAAACACCTGATACTTAGCAGGTGCCACTAAAATGTACAATTTTGAGATTACATGTGGTTTTTTCCTAATTTCAAAAGTTGATCTACTCACAGATAATTTGTTTTTAAAACTGTCAAACTATAAAAGCCACTACATTTCTTTTCACTAGCTTATAAAGATTAATTAGAAGTAACACATGCTTGCAATTTATAGGTCAAAGAAAATTTTTCCTGCTCAAGTAGAGTTTGGCACAGGAAAACTACACATCCCTCAGTTGAAAGTGGAGATCAAAGCAGATGAGAAATAAAATATCTTGGAAGATTTGTGTATTTGTTTGTTTTATTCTAAGATCAGTGGTGATAGCGATGTGGCGCTCTCACTAGAAGGAACAAACATTTTTACTTAAGATCACAAAAATAAAACAATCTCCTCTCTGCTCTAATTATTTCTAGGTTCCTTTCACAAGTCCCTTGAGCTAACAGCTTAACCATCATTCAGATAAATGATCTAAGAAATCATACCTAGCCACACTACATCTGTGGAGTTAACCCATTAACATGCCAAAATGGAATTTTACAGAACTGATCAGGCAAGGTTTGGGTTTTAGGATTACCAATTTGGGAAACCTGTAAAAAATGATGGTCTTGTCGCTTTCCCTGAAACAATGTATTCAGGTACTTTCAGATTTTATCTTTTAACCTACATATAACACTCAAGCAGTAGTGGGCAGTCCTAATAATTGGTAAATTAACAAAACGTCAAATGCTTAACTTCACACAATGCAAGTAAAATACTATTCCTGCCCAAGTAGAAAGAAGCTAAACGAACCTGACACATTAAAAAGACACCAAAAAACTATTCTGATATAAATTCTTTATTCTGTTCAGATGGCCATAAATCAAGTAACTAGATGCTTTCTCACTTAGGAAATAGAGATCACAGGTAATACCAAAAGAACAAAAATTAAGTAAAGCTGCAAACTGCCGCCAACCCCCAAAACCCACAAACTTGCAACTAGAGGATGGACGGTAAATAATTAAGCTTTATGTCTCTGGCTCATAAGGTATTAGGAATTCACATATTGCATCCTGATATCCTAGAACAGCATCTTATATCCTTATTTCATTTGACTACCCCAAGGTATTATGTTTGTATTTTATCATTTTATCTGTCATATGTTAACTTTAAATTCTGAAATACACACACAAACACCTATTAGATTTTCTTGAAACATGGACTCAGGGACAAATCTAGAGAAAGAACTGAAATGTTAGTTTGATGAGAATTCTATCTTTTAGGAAATTCTAAACACAAACACCACTTGATTTTTTTTTTCTCTTCATTAAACCAAAACCTTCCTGCTGATTATTTATGTCATTTGACAGGACTAAAATCAGCCTGTCTCCAAATTTTGCAGCCATCCATGCTTTTTCTAATAAGAACTAATTTTACAAGGTCCTTTCTGGCCAAGAAACTTTCAACCACTATAAACTAGTCAGACACAATACAAGATGATTAGACCAGAGTATATAGACTATGTAGCATAAACTGCCAGTTAAACATTATAGCGTGCTTCATTTTAATCATGTAGCTTTCATCTTTTTTGAACACCCTTTTAGCATCTCTTGAAAAAAAAAAAGAGGCTTTGAAAAAGCTGAGCTACTGCTAAACACTCTAAGCTGATACTGCTGTACTGTGCTTTGCCCCAGTGCCTTTCCAGCCCCATGGAAACAAAAACCATCGCCTTCAGTAGCTTAAGGTCTAATAATTGTGGTCTTAGATGAGACAACATACTGCCTTCAGTTGAAAGGTCAATATGAATCAGGTTCAAATGCAATCATGTACCATATTCAGATTTATCACTATGATGATAATGAATTTGGTGTAACAATAATAAATAAGTGGCAGACTAGCAGAAAACTTTATGGCATATGTTATCACATGTTTAATTACATAGTTAAATTATGTTAGGCCAACACAATATAATGAAAACAAAATTCTACATCACTGATGCCATACAATATCACTAAGCAAAACAATTTGGAGGCCTTCCTTGAAGATTCCTACAATAATATAGTTTGTATCTTAAAAGAAATGACAAAAGGTGTATGAGCTTCAAAATATGCAATTTTTCAGAAGGTCTCATGTTCATCCTAAATTTGCCTATTTCATAACCATGCCCTTTGAGAAGAATTTTTGTTTTAACGTAGGTATCTTCTGTGACTGTACATGAGTTGGAGCCTTTTCGATTCCTTAATAGAAAACAAATTTGAAATAAAAAAAATCTTTTGGGGCACCTGGGTGGCTTAGTCAGTTAAGCTTCCGACTTTGGCTCAGAACATGATCTGCAGTTCATGGGTTCAAGCCCCGCATTGGGCTCTGTGCTGATGGTGTAGAGCCTGCCTAGGATTCTTCTCTCTCTCTCCCTTTATCTCTCTCTGCCCCTCCCCGCTTGCTCTATCTCTCTCAAAATAAATAAACTTTAAAAGAATAAAAAAATTGTAAATAAAATTAATCTTATTTTGCTTAAGATGCATAGTATCTCCTCAGAACCATAAAATATTAAAGCACAAAATACTACTGAGCTTATAATGTAAGACTCAATCGATTATCTTACTAATACAGAAGAAAAATAAAAGTTCAGAGAAGACAAGAGATTTGCCAGAAATCTAACTGCTATCCAGCAACTAGATTCCAAGTCTTCCCATTTTCAGGCCAGTGTGCTTTCTGTTTCTTCCTTGGGGGGGAAAAAAAAAAGAAAGAAAGAAAGAAAAAAAGATTTGAAAGAAAAACATGGCATATTTGAGTATAAGCTATAATAAGTAGTACACCAAAACATGCCTAAAAGAATTGGTAGCATTCTAAAGATGTTACCTGGTATCGATAAAGATACCCAAGAACTGGGAATCATAGGTATCTTGGCAAAGACTTAAAAGGAACTCTCCACCAACCCCCTAAGCCCTGCATATTGAACTGTCTATACAAAAACCAAGTTTATCACAATTCTTAAAAAGTAAAAAAAAAAAAAAAAAAAAGATGGCTCTTAGGAAAAAAATAGTTTTTAATATACCTATTCAGAAAAGTCATTTACATCTAAGAAGCAAATACACTTACCAGGTTTGATTCAAGTTTTATATTGAAGCTACACCCTAACTTATAAAGCTTGCTTTTTACAGGGCTCTTTAACACTATGCTAGAGGTTCTAACCAGTGCGGTAAGGCAAAAAAAAAAAAAAAAAAAAAAAAAAGACATTAATGCCATTGAAGTTAGAAAGGAATAGTTAGAACTGTGTTTATTCATAGATGACATAATCCTTTATGTAAAATATAAAAAATCTAGAAAATAATTTTAGAAATAATAGACAAGTTAAACAAGGTTTCAGGATAAAAGATCTATATATAAAAATCGAGTATATATTTTGAAATCTTATCCAATATTTTAAATTAAGAAAACAATTCCATTCACAATAGACATCAAAAAGAATGAACCGCTTGGGAATACATTTAACAAAAAAAGTTCAATGCCTGTATGTACACTAAGAACTATAAGCCATTGCTTATAGATATTAAAGAAGATTTAAATAAATGGAGTTATAGGCTATATACATAGGTTGGGTCACTCAGTATTGTTCGGACAGCAATTGTGCTCAAATTGATCTCAATGGAATTTAAAAATGCAACAAGCTTTTTCATAGAAACTAACAACTTGATCTTAAAATTCATATGAAAATGCAAATGAGCTACAATTGCTAAAGCAATTAAAAAAAAAGAGAAACAAAGTTGTGGGACTAATATCACCTGACCTCAAAACTTAAAGCTACAGAAATCAAGACAATGTGGTATTGGCATAAGGATAAACACATTGATCAATGGAACAGCCGAGAGTCCAAGTAAACCCTTACATCTATGCTCAATTTCAACAAAATGTTGATTTTCAACAAAAATGCCAAGGTAATTTGAGAGGAAAAATATAGTCTTTTCAACAAAAGTTTCCATAACAATTGGATATATACATGCCTCGATAAAATAACATAGATACTCTCATACTTTGCACAAAAATTAACTCAAAATGTATCAGATCTACAGTCTATGAAATCTATAAAATACTAGAAAACCTAAGATGTTTTTTACTTCAGGTTAGATAAAGATTTCTCAGCTATGACACTCAAAGTATGATCTACTAAAAATTATGATACACTGGATGTCCTCAAAATGAACAAACCCTTGTCTTGTCAAAAGACACCATTAAGAGGGCGCCTGGGTGGCGCAGTTGGTTAAGCGTCCGACTTCAGCCAGGTCACGATCTCGCGGTCCGTGAGTTCGAGCCCTGCATCAGGCTCTGGGCTGATGGCTCGGAGCCTGGAGCCTGTTTCCGATTCTGTGTCTCCCTCTCTCTCTGCCCCTCCCCCGTTCATGCTCTGTCTCTCTCTGTCCCAAAAATAAATAAAAAACGTTGAAAAAAAATTAAAAAAAAAAAAAGACACCATTAAGAAAATGAACAGACAAGTCACAGAATGAAAGAAGAGAGTATTTGCAAATCATGAGTGTGATAAAGGACTTATGTCCTAAATATATAAAGACCTTTTTATAAGTCAGTAAGAAGAAAACCACCCAGTAAAAAATGGGCAAAATATTTTAATAGGGTTTCAAAGGACATAGGAATGGCTAATGATTACAGGCAAGATGCTGTTAAGGAAACAGAGGTAGGCATAATCCTAAAATAGCTCTCAAAATTCTTGCTGCCTGGTATATATGTGCTGTACATCCCATCCCTTCAGTATGGACACTACTTGTGAATGTGATAGAGTTTCACACCCATGATTAGGGTGAATAATACAGTAAAGATGAAGGGATTCTGTGGATGGAACAAAGGTCCCCAATCAGTTAACTTTGAGTTAATCGAAAGAGAAACTATCCTGGGTGGGCTTGACATAATCAGTCAGTCTTCCCTGAAACAAAGATTCAAAGTGAGAGGGATTCTTCTGCTGGCCTTGAAAAGCAAACAACCATGTTGTAAGCTGCCTCTGGAGTGGGCCATGTGGCAAGGACCTCCTTGGACCCTCGACGTTAAAGAGTGGTTCCCACTGGGTAGTCAGCAAGAAAATGGGGACTTCAGCCCTACAACTTCAAGAAGCTAAATTCTCCCAGCAACCAGTGAATTTGGAAAAGGACCTCAAGTCTCAAATAAAATCATGGTCTAAGCCAACACTTTGATTTCAGCCAGTGAGATTCTCAACTGTAAACTCGATGAACCTATATTCAGACTCCTGACCCACAGATACTGGGGATTAAAATGTAATATGTTGTTTTCAAGTTGCTAAGTGTGTGGTAATTTGTTACACAGAAACAGAAAACTAAAACAGAAATACAAATTAAAATCACAACGAGATACCACTATACAATCAAAAAAAATTAGAACTGGCTGTAATGAAAATAAAAAAGCTGGAACTGTCATATGTTGCTGGTGGGAATGTAAAATGGTCCAATCCAATTACTACTTTGGAAAACAACTTTTGCATTTTCTTTAAAAATCAAACATGCATTTGCCTTAACACTCAGAAATTCTGCTACTATTTATCTATTCAAAAGAAATGAGAACATAATTCCATACAAAGACTTGTACATAAATGTTCATGGTAGCATTACTCAAAATAGCAAAAATTGGAAACAATCTAAATGTCTATCAACTGGTGAATAAGTAAATAATATGTGGTACATGCATGCAATAAACTACTACTCAGCAATAAAAAAGAACCAACTACATACACATAAAATTTGAAATAGACTCAAGAACATTATACTAAGTGAAAGAAGCTGGGCACAGAAGACTACATATTGTATGATTACACTTACAGGCAATCTTTAGAAAAGGTAGAAATGTAGAGAAACAGAAAGTGTCTGGTATTTGCCTGGAGCTAGGGTGGGAGCAGGACTGACTACAAGTGGCCGTGAGCTTCATGATGATGGAAAAAGTCTTTTAAAACTGGATTGTTGTGATGGTCACACCCCTTTAAGTTTACTACAAATTATCCAACTTACAGTGGGTGAATGGTATAGTATGTAAAATATACTCCAATAAGGTCTTAAAAGTGAAAAAAGCCTTTTTCATATTAAAACCATTATGGGTAAGAGTGAAACAGAGGGGTATTTATATTATAAAAAGACAAAGTGAACTTGCTATACCTACTTGCTAAGTATTTCCAAATATTCAGATGTCAAACAATGACTCAATGACAAGTCAACTCTTCACTTCATTCTTATTTCTACTCAACATTAAAAATTTACCTTGTCATCTCCCTCGTTACAAAAGTTTTTTCCCCATTTACATTATACTTCTGATTTGAAATTTTTCAGTGGAGAATTTTGACATGTGGGCTTACTAAAAAAAAGAAGGTGAATAACAACAGTCAAATTAGGCTATACATCCTTCAAAACTCCTTTACCTGTAACTTTTCTGATGTTCAATTGTTTCAATACAATGAAAGCCATGCCAGTGTTCATCAATGGGTATTAACTAGAAGAGATGCAGATTTGCAGTTTTATGTCACATCGAGAGGAGTATGGTAGTATGGGTTTCTGGAATCCTGAAAAATTTTCTTCCTTTGAGGCAAATAAAATTCTTTGACCTCCTAACAAAAACAAACAACTGAAACAAGGCTGTTGCCATGAAAATGACCCAAAATATTACTCAGGAAGCAAGTCAAAAGAGAAAATAAAAGCAATAAATTACAATGGCAGCTGTAGGGGATATTTTCTATTAAAGTCACTTATAATGAGAAAGTTAATATATATTTTCCAATCAACATCTTAACTATTTGGAGGCTTTCCTTAAAAATGAAATGAGATTGAATCCATCCTGAAGAACATACTCTCTCAAGCATTTTTCTTTTTTTTTTTTTCTCAAGGATTTTTCAATACTAAAGGTAATAGACTCCCAGAAAAAGTCTGGATTTGAGTCTTGGCTCTGCCACTTAAAGTTGGACAGCCTTGTGTAAGTCACAATACTGTTCTTAGCCCATATTTGTAAGTAAAATGAACAATTCATTATTATTCCCATATTTGTAAAGTAAAATGAATAGTAATACTTGACCTACCTACTTCATAAAGTTTACATGAGGACTAACTAAAGCAATGTAGGTCAAAATGTTTTATAAACTCAAGTGGTATACAACAATCAACTAGTTAGAGCAAAAGTAGAAAAATATTAAATATCTGTTCGCTAATTCCAGGGCAAATGTATAATTTCTTTGCATCATTTCCTTATATGAAAGCTATTATCCCTACTTTAGTGAAGCCATTTAAAAAACAAAAGTTAAATGACCAGTCTCACTGTCATGGAATGTACACAAATGCTCCATTCAGTCTTCAAGCAGGACTACAAAGGACTTCAATGGGAATTGAGTGATACTGAGGCCACAGGTGACAGGCCAAATGTGTCTGTTGCTGTTTTGGGTACTGTCTGCTTAGTCATTGCAAGAGATATCATTCTTCTTTCCTTCGTTATCTTTACAGACAAAGTGTCCAAGTGGTAGAGAAAGCAACACAATGCCAACAAACATATTGCTAGAAACCTGGAGGTCATTAGCAAGAAAAGACTTGCTTCTGAGAAAGAAGCCACATAGTTCAGTAGGCAGTGAGACCAAACCCATGTTTGCTTGGCACCTGGGTCCTGGTGAAACAATTCGACTGGCTTGTAAATAGGCATGATGCCATCCAGCCATATGGGTGCACATGGATGCTGCCAAGTGACCATGTAGGAGAATCAGAAGCGTTTGTTGAGGGCAGCAGTCCCGGTGTGGGACATCCAAACAGCTGTCTACCCTGAGATTCATAAGCCTGTGGCTAAGGGGACGTGACATGGTTAATCTAGGATGGATTCATTTTAAACATAAAATCAGCCTCCTTGGCCCCCAATGGTCAGTTGGGTACATGGGTGAATCGTCTAACAGACACTGTTCTGAGTTTGCCTTTCTTCCCTTAAAAATCATGATGTATTTCTATTTAATGGCTTTCCAAGGTGTCTAACTACATTCCATGATACTGATCAAATATTTGAAAAGAAAAATAGTCTTCATAAATCCCAGTAACCTACATTCTTAATCTGAATTTTTGAGAAATATGGCCATATTTATCTTTGTAAAGATAAGTATCATTATGGAGAGATGCTGGTAAACTTATTTTAGTCAAGAGGGCAAGCCAAGCAGCAGAACTGCACTAAGAAATTTAGTTAGAAAAAGAAAATCAGTTTGGGGATTTTATAATAATTTTCTGTGAGTTTCAGGTTTTGAGCATCTAGCTTTAATTACTTAAAACTGGTAGGGGCGGGGCGGGTTGTGTCCTGACAGATTTTTGCAGACCCATCAAAGATTTCATTTACATAGTCAGTGTACCAAACATAGGCTAAAATATTTTCAGGAACAAGGGCTGCAAAGAAGATTGGAGAAGTGGTAAGATCGTTTTCCCTAGTTCTCTAAAAGCATAGTTGGGAGGGGCGTTTCTTTTTGAGATAGTAGGTATTATAGGGCGGGGAACCACACATAAATATATTGCACAGCTAGATAAGTGCTAGGTGCACACGTGCGCACGTGTGCACGCGCACGCGCACACACACACACACACACACACACACACACACACACACACGGGTAGAATAGCTGGCTTATTCCACAGTGTCCCTGTACCTTCTGTAAAGATATTTTATTCATCCAAAATGCAAATGAGATCAACTGTGAAAAATGCCTCTGCAGAGTCAAAAGTGGTATCACAAAGTCTAACTACTTTATTCACACAGGAGCCCTTTTGTCCTCTATCAGATTTCTTTCACGCTTAGTTTAATATGTAATTCCAACAAACTTAGGTGTCCAAGCTAAACGCATTTCTGAAGCCCCAGATTAAAAGGGAAATCCAGAAATGCTAATGGCAGAGAGGAGTTATGGCTGACAGTAAGAGAGGAATGGGGGAGGCGAAGGGGGAGGGATAAACAACAGGAAAAGAAATCCTCAAAATGCACTATAATCTGGGCCAATTTGGTATACAGTCAAAGCAGCGCTCATCATCCAATGGTCCCTGAGGACATCACACCATATTATTTTCATGGTAATGAAATGCATACATAATGATGCTCCTAAGTCATAAAGAAAAGGCTCAATTATCTTCCCCACAAAAAAGTCTTTCCAAAATGATTTAAATAAAAAAGAAAAAGTTTGGTGATTAAAGAATAGGCCCTCTTTTATCCAAAATAATTTCCTTTAAATTCCAGATAGCTGAAGTTTTCTTGCACATGTACTATATTCATATGTATAAATTATGAACAACTTTATAGCCTTAAAAATGTCTGGATACTGATGAGATCTTACCCTGATAAGATGATTCCTGATTTAGAAGCTTGAATTTCAAGAGTTACGATGCAGCATATAAAACGTTATTATAAATTGCAACTCACTTCGACCCTTAGTGCTGTACTAGTTTGAGGAATGTTTTATCTCCTTCATACTAAATCATCTAAATGTAAATAGTTTAAATTTTGCCAACTTTTGTTTCTTCTCCTCCACCTCAAGCTTTAAAATGTATGCCTTCATTAGAATGCTTTCTTCCTTCACGCCGGCAAATAATTAATTATTCTTCATAAATAAGTAAAATTTCTCTTTACAGCTAGGTCATTCATTGCTCAATAGAAACATAAATTGCAAGCTTCTCTCTTTGTCCTCACAAACAAATAAATCCAGGGAAAACAGACTTTTTGAATAACCTTTTCCATAAAATTCTACTCCCTGACCCTCCAAACTGAATGTAAAGTGACTATCAATTTATTTGTGTGCTTCTGAGAAGGTCTTTGGAATATGAGATGTCTAATAACTAAAAATACATCTATGAAGACAGAATGGTTTGTAGTCTCATTTAATTAAATCACAACTTGAAGGAATTGTGAACCTAAACAGAGTGTAATGAAATGTCATTAGATCATTAAAATAGCCCCCACTGGGTGAATACTATGTGCCCATCATCATGTCCGCTGCCTGACATTATCTCATTTAATCCTCATAACAGCTCTGTAGAGGTGACTTGCCCAAGTTCACACAGAAGGCCTACTAAAATGAACCTACAGATTATTAATTCAAAGAACATAAATGTTTGTAGGAATCAAATTCAGTGGGGCGCCTGGGTGGTTCAGTCAGTGGAATGTCCAACTGTTGATTTTGGTTCAGGTCATGATCCCAGGGTCATGGGATTCAGCCTGGGTAGGGCTCTGTGCTGACCATGAAGCCTGTATAAGACTGATTGATTGATTCATTCATTCATTCATTCATTCTCTCTCTCTGCCCCCTACCGTCTCTGTCTCTCTCTCCCTCTATACCTCCCCCACATGCTCTCTCTCTCTGAAAAAAAAAAAAAAAGAACATATTTAAAAGGGTGGGAGTGAAGTTAGCATAGCCATGCTGTAAATTTGTATTTATTCAAGTAAACATTTATATTGCCTAAAATGTACCAAAACATTTACAAGAAATAAGAAATGATTGCTCACTGTCATATAACAGTAACACAAACTAATGTAAAGCTTACCATGTTCCAGGCATCCTTCTTTCTCCCTTTCCTACAGCGCACACACATGAGCACACACACACACACACACACACACACACACACTCAACCTCATACTAATCTTCCAAACAAATTTAGGCAAAAGGCTTACTAATCTTATTCCATGTTTAGAACCATCAAATGGCTTCCCAGCCTACTTAGAATAGAATCCATCTCCCACCATGTCCTAGAAGGTCTGCATGATTGTGCCCTTGCTTGCCTAAAGCTATTCTCCCACTTCCTACACCAAACCTACACTGTTTTGCTTTGTTTTGTTTTTTAAAAGTCTGTTCCTATAAGATACCAAGTCAGTTCCCACCTGAGTTCTGTGTTTGTTGTTTGCTCTGGACTGTTTCATTTACAAACTAGATGTGGCTGGCTGCTTCCAGTCATCTAGGTCTCAATCCCAATGTCAAACAAGGAAGGCCTTCCTTGCACGCTCAGTAAAAAGTAGCACACCTGCCCCTATCAGGGTTCTTCTCTCACCTCATCCTGTTTCATTGCTTCATAGTACTCAACACTATGCTCAGTCATGCTGTTAGGGCATTTGCTGGTTGACTGCCTCCTATCTTTACCCCACTCCAGAATAAGAGCTTGGTGAGTAAGTCTTGTCACATAACACCTGCTTACCAGTATCTGTGGCATGTGTCCAATCCTTAAGGCAAATAGCAAACATCATACATGAGCTATGACCTTAGGGAGTTTTGAAGGCTCCCTGTGAGAGATAAGGAGTATTTAAATATGGATATAACAAGGGACGCCTGGTGGCTCAGTAGGTTAGTGTCAGGTAAGTGTCAGACTTCAGCTCAGGTCATGATCTCACGGTTTGTGAATTTGAGCCCCGCATTGGGTTCTGTGCTAATAGCTCAGAGACTGGAGCCTGCTTCGGATTTTGTGTCTCCCTCTCTCTCTGGCCCTCCCCCACTCACGCTGTGTGTCTCTCTCTGTCTCAAAAATAAACATTACAAAATTTAAATATGTATATGACAATAAAATGAACATCCAAAAGAGGAGAAATAATCCTTATGTTTGGGAACTAAATAACGTATTACCTTAAAAAAATCTACTGAGTTAATAAAAATCAGAGATTTTAAAAGGTTTTGAGTAGAATAATGTTGAAAACACTCATGTCAAAATTTGTGGGACACAGCTTAAGTCGTACTTAGAGGTCAATCTATACCTTTAAATGCAGCTATCAGGAAGCTCAAAAGGTAAAAAAGTAAGAAAAAATTTAGGAAAAGCACGCTTGAGAAAGCCCAAAACAACAAAGAAGCAAGACAGTTTAAGTCACCTTTACTTTACAAGCATAAATAGAGAAAAAATAGTAAAGATTCATAAAGGAAAATGAATTTAATTTTATTTATTTTTTTATTTTTTATTATTTTTTTTTAATATATGAAGTTTATTGTCAAATTGGTTTCCATACAATACCTAGTGCTCATCCCAAAAGGTGCCCTCCTCAATACCCATCACCCACCCTCCCCTTTATTTTTTTATTTTTGAGAGAGAGAGAGAGAAAGAGAGACAGCTTGCAGGCACAAGTGGGGGAGGGGCAGAAAGAGAGAGGGAGACACAGAGTTTGAAGCAGGCTCCAGGTTCTGAGCTATCAGCGCAGAGCCTGACGTGGGGCTCAAACCTACGAACTGTGAGATCACCTGAGCTGGAGTTGGATGCTTAACTGACTGAGCCACCCAGGTGCCCTGAAAATATACTTTTCAAGAATAAGATGGACAAACAAGAATTTGCAGCTGTGTGTACATAACCTCTATAAGAAAATGTAGACATAAAAAGATACACATCATTCCCCCCAAAATGCCCAGGGATTGATAATCATAAAAGAAGATTTAAAAATGCGAAGAACATTGCTCAGTTTCCCCCAGACCTCTGCTCAGGTGATTTTATCCCAAACTTTTCCCATCATGATGTGATAGTAAAAGTCAGGGTATTTCTTTCCATTAAGTTTAAAATAAATTTTCTATATCCCAGTGGACATTTTTAGGTACACATTTCATGAGAACTAAACTGTTTAAAGCTGTATAAAATAATATCCACCATGATATTTTCTAGCGACAGAAGAACGGTAGAACATTTTGAAGGCACAAAAGAACGAAGAACAAACTAGATACCTACTATAATCCCAGAGACGGTTTTACCAAGTGGTTGGAAACACAAAACCAAAATAACTAGCAGGAAAAAAAAAAAGAAAACCAATTACTAGCGAAGTCATAAT
Organism: Panthera tigris; assembly: GCF_018350195.1. Classification (NCBI taxonomy): domain Eukaryota; kingdom Metazoa; phylum Chordata; class Mammalia; order Carnivora; family Felidae; genus Panthera; species Panthera tigris. Next base: position 82,541,489 of record NC_056665.1, on the reverse strand, counting down.
TACACCAACAAAACACTGGGTGATGTCCTTTTGAAATGCACCCATTGTCTTGCTTTCATTTCCCACTGTTCCTCTTCAGTCATGCTCCTGTCCAGCCAGCCTTGGTAACTTGCTGTCCTCTCAACTCTGATAGTGTTTTGTTGTTTCCATTTCTTTCACTCAGCTGGTTTTCTCTGCCTGTGTTACCACCTGCCTTATCTCTACTTGTTTAAATTTCACCCTATAAAAAACTTCTCCTTACTTCCTGGTTAGAAATGATGTCCCTCACTTATGCAATCCTAGCTTGCTTGCGCCTCTGTTGTGGCATTTACAATACAACAGTGTACCTTTTTCTGAACAACGTGTGCCTCGGGCAGAGGAACGGGCCACTGCCAAGTGTCCCTTTTTTTTTCTCCACAGCATCCAACCCAGCATCAGGCTTTGTATCAAGCCAGGAGTTTAAGTAACATAACCTCTGAGCCTCAGTCTCCTCATATATAATATGGGAAGCTAAAAACAATTGTAGCTCCTGGTGGTATTTTGAGAATTAAATGATATCATGTACATACAACTCTTAACACAGCATCTAGTGTTATAGTAGTAAGCTCTCCATAGGACATGCATGCAAGAAATGATGAATGAAATAACATCCTAACCTTGGATAAGGAAAGGCACAGAAGCCTTTCCTTATCCATATCAAATATTTTGATAATTAAATATGCAAAAACAGGCCATTGGCAAGCTATATCCATATTAACATTTTGTCACAATGCAACAATCCTAAAGCACCATTAATTTTTGAATATGCCATCAATTTACCTTCTATTCTCCTGGGGAAAAGAAAAAAAGAAAAACCATCGTACTAAATATATACGTCAATTACAAGACCCATTTTCAATTTCAGAGACATTTCAAAGCACAGAAATGCAGCAATTTTCATGCCAAGTTCCTCTCTTGTTCCCGAACACTCATCAATCCTTTGCGCATGCATCCCCATCCTTCTGGGGTTAACAGGCAGCATCCACCACCACCTTGACCTACACACCCACAACCCATGCTTCTTTACAGACTCAGCCTCTTTGTAACGTTCTGAGCCCAGCCCTCTGTCCTCGCCACTGTGCTAAAAATGAACTCTCCATGGTGGTACCAGAGAACGCGCTTCCATCCCATTTTCCACTGGGCATCCCTCCTCTTCATTTTCTTAGGCAGTTCTGTGGTTTTTGAAAGTTTTGACCACTCCTTGCTAAAATACGCTGTTACTATGCTGCTACTTGGGTTAACAGTTTAAATTTTAGTATAGGACTTTACCATTTGTAAAATGTTTTCATATATAATAATCCACTTCATTTGCACATGCACACACCCTCATGAGGTAAAAATGGGCTTTTTTTAAAGTGTAATTATTTGACAGAGAGAAAGAGAGAGAGAGCATGTGCATGCAAGTGGTTGAGGGGCAGAGAGACAGGGAGAGAGAGGGAGAGAGGGAGAGAGGGAGAGAGGGAGAGAGGGAGAGAGGGGGAGAGGAGAGGGAGAGGGAGAGGGAGAGGGAGAGGGAGAGGGAGAGGGAGAGGGAGAGGGAGAGGGAGAGAGAGAGAGAGAGAGAGAATATGAATCCCAAGCAAGCTCTGAGCCATTAGCAGAGAGCCCAACAAGGGGCTCCATCTCATGAAATGAACTGTGAGAGATCATGACTTGAGCCGAAATCAAGAGTCGGACGCTTAACCCACTGAGTCACCCAGGTGCCCAAAAATGGGCATATATTTATTACCATTTCTCAATGAAAAGATAGAAGCAAAGAAAAGATTTCCTGATTTGCCAAATTTTACAGAGTTAAGGTATAAAGACACCCAGGAATTCTGAGTCCACATACACTGCTTTTTGTTGTCGAGTTCAGGCCCACCCCTTGTATCTCAGATTCTCTCCCTTCTTCTCTTCTGCATTTATGGTTTCCTTTGCTGACTTCTACTTTCCTCCTGAGCCCTAAGTGTTAGTGCTCCTAACATTTTGTCTCCTTGCGTCCCTTGCAGGCACCAAGGTTTCTGGTTTCCAACAGAACCTCTAGAAAAGCCCTGATTTCTAGCGGGCATGACAGTCCCTCAATTCCCACTCTATCTGGAGATGTTCATTTGTATATCCTGTCATCAGATTAATGAAATATATTCATTTGTCAAGAAAAACTAGAAAATACAAAAAAAAAACAGAGCAAAGACCATCTTATTTTCTAACCACAATAAAAAAAACAGAATGGAAGGCTTCATTCTATTCATGAATATCCTATTTAAGGAAACGCTTCTTTTTCTTGGTCAAACACTTTAACGGACACTTGTGAGGTGAGAGTCTATAATAAAAAGTAACTTTAAAATCTTTGAAAACGGTAATCTTTTGCCACCTAATTAGTTTCTGAAACTCTTCTAGCTGATCCGATGTCCACACCTCACCTAGCCACTACCCACGCACCAATACATAAGCCAAAAGTGGCAGACAAAATATGCAACCACAAACACTGACTGCACACATTGGGTATGGCCATCCATAAAGTACCAGCTAAATATCATCCTGTTCCAAACTAACATAACCAACTCAATACCACATCCTTTAAAAGACTTTCAACTTCAGAACTGAGCAAACAACTGTGAATGGCTATAACCATGGCTTTGAGAATCATGGAAACTTGACATTTTACAATTTTTTTAAAGAACCGTGTGCCAGGAATTGGTGTTGTTTAAAACCATTATTCCAAATACGATGGTAGCAGACACACACACACACACACACACACACACACACACACAGAGTCAGGAGATCTTAAAACTCTGGGAAGCATCAAGGAAAGATACCCCCATACCCCCCAAAAGCCTCATATACTACTGCATGAAATTTATAAATGGCATTATTTAGCTGTAGTTCAACGTTTTGCTGCAGCTATGATTAAATTACTAGCAAAAGTGAGGAAATAAGAAACTCTATCATTTCATTAAGGTCTCTATCTCTATGAAATCTTATAGCATAAAACAAATCCTTAATGACAATACAATCCCTGTAGATAATCAGAAGATTTTCACAGTAATAAAACAGGTTGGCTCGCAAAACATCCTATGTTTGGTTCATCATACGATACTATTTAGGGTATATAATCTTGAAAGGGCAATCCGATAATCACACTAGAAGCAATTTTGTACGATACTAGTGCTGAAAAGTCAATTTAACTTTCCAGCTTTATAAGACTTTGTTATTGCTATTGTTAATTATTTCTCATTTAATGGGAAATTGGCAACAAGGTCCCCGACTGTCATTTTAAATCTGCAGTAATATCATGTGAAGCTTTTCGTCCTTATTCCCAAGTCCTGGATTATCAGAGTTAAATGGCAGATCCGGCGTTACAAAAGCTCAGGGGCAGGCACTGTTACACAAATTGCCAATTCAATTAACAGTGTGCAAATGCTCCACCGGCAGACTGCAGGAAGGACAGCCATTTTGGCAAGTGTCATTCCTAATTTATCAAACTGTCAAACCTTCCACTCAGGTGCCTGCGGTCACTGTCTGCTTCTTAATGCTACGTTGTAAAAGCTGCAGGAACCATTCTTGTAGCTTGACAAGGCACAATACTCAAAACTGATTTTAAAATCAAATGTACAGTTGTCTTAATTATTCTCAGTATAAATGATGTTTTAATTACAAAAACAGAGTGGGAATATTAAATCAGGATTGAATACTAGGTTTACATAGAAAGAAGAGAACTTGTTACCTGCCTGCCTTGAGAAGTAGCAAGGGCAGAATAATTTATATGAGGATAATTTAATAAGCCACAGCATTCTTTCATTTTACTAAAGAACTGCATAAGCCTTTTGTCCCCCACAAATGTATACAGTATTAATTAAAAACATTTTTTTCAACATGTATTTATTTTTGAGAGACAGAGAGAGACCAAGCACGAGCAGGGGAGGGGCAGAGAGAGAGGGAGACACAAAATCTCAAGCAGGCTCCAGGCTTTGAGCTGTCAGCACAGAGCCCGATGCAGGGCTCGAACCCACGAACCGTGAGATCATGACCTGAGCCAAAGTCGGATGCTTAACTGACTGAGCCACCCAGGTGCCCCTACAGTATTAATTCTCAGGGTGAATTGGGTGGTCAACTTTTCTCCCCCTAGTAGCTCCTATGCTTTTGAAGTGATAGTGAGGAGTCACTAGCCAGCCGTGCTTGTGATCTTAAATAGTTGTTTCTCCTCACTCCCTTTCCCCTCATTCTATGTGCCCACATTTACCCGAGTCCTCATATAGCAATGCCCCATTCAGACTCTGTAAGGAGCAAAACATACAGAAGTATTACCATCTTCCATGCACTCATCACTTTAACAACTATTAACTGAACATTATTACGCTCTATGCCTCAGAGCACAGGGATTGACTGGACTCTTTCAGCCAAACTTTTCCTCTGCTCCTTATTTGACATTCTTCAGATTCAACAACCACCACTTTTCTCAGAGTGTCAAGATACCCAACACGGAGGAAAGGGATTGTTGTCATTACAAACTAACTTGTTTCTTCTTTTCTCCACAAACATTAATGAATCCTCTGCAAAAGTTGGGAGGGAAGGTACAAAGGGTATGGATGGAATAGGTAGATAAATGAGACATTAGTTCATAGGTCATGAGGCTGTTTAAAAAGAGATCCAGGAGAGACCTTTGGGTGAACAGCCTTGGAGAGCCTGCTGCATTATGGAAGCATTCCATCAGCCAATAATTATTAAACAGCTATATGTGCCAGGTGCTATTAGAAGCCAGTTAAACATCAGTGAGTCAGGCATGGCCCTTGTCTTCGAGAAGCTCAGTTTTGGTAAAGAGAAGTGATAGCAGTGTCCACAAGAAAGCAGGCGACACTCTAGTCTATAGGCATAACTTCTGGTTCAAGTTAGGTCAGAAAAATATTCTATGATTTTTATCGAATGGGTCATATACACAAATATGTAGAAAGTATCTTCACGTCCATGGTCAGGACAGAACGCTGCCTGAGGGGCAGGATGTCTTACTGAAAAATCTCTTCTGTACAACTGGAAATTTCACTACTACTAAGTCACTCCAATACTATGTTTTCAGTTTTCACCTATCAGAGTTTTACTCTCAAGGATTAACAGTTCATAGGAACTTTGAGTTTGGGATTAGATAAACACATGGAGAGAACATAGGCCTACAGGAATGTAAATTTAAAAAAGCTAAATGTTTACCAAAAGGGCAAAGATGAGAGGGCCTCAATGACACTCAGCCTTCTTTAAAATTTTGTGTAAAAAAGTTTTACCTTTATATGTACCTATGCATATATGTGTGTGTGTGTGTGTATACACACACACACACACACACACACATATATACAGCATACACATACATATAGTCTACAGTTATACAGGGACATAATTGTTCCTCAAAAATGCAAAAGGCAGATCTGAATACCATGCATATAATTTCGCAGCCAGTTTAAAGATTAAAAAATAAAGCCAGCCATTATGGTTCCATTACCATGACTGCATCAATCTGGGCAGATGCATTTAATCAGAGGGTAACGATGGAGCTGAAGGGAGTCAGAAGCACTTCAGAACATCAAACCCACTGACACTGCAGTTCATCAAAAGGCACCTTGATATTATCACTACCAGTAATTTTCATCATTCTTGGTCATTTAATCAATACACCTCTCACCAAGTGTCTACTGTGTCCATGGCACTATATTGGGGAGTCACTATGTGAGCATCACTATGTGCTCAGAGGTCTTGTATTTTCCACAGCTCGGTAAAGCAACCCCATTTCTGCAAAGACCAGGCTTCCTTCTCAGGAAACCCAACTGGCTCATTCTCTACTCTCATAGGTTTGTCAGCCACCTATGGGACACCTGCTCCCTTTCGCTTGTCTAAATCCTATCGGTTTTTCAAGGCACACAATATAATTTTGGATCATGAGAGTAGTAACCATGCTGGGTTTTGCTTGTGTCTTAGGACGTTCCAGTTGTTGGATAGTGTTATCTATATACTGACTCATGTCTTATATATCGCTCTAAAGAAACAGTAAAATAATAATAGTAATAGGGATTAGCATCAGGGACTTACATTTACTGAGCACCTACTTCGCGCTCGGCTGTCTTTTACGAGTTTTACATGTATTAACTCATTGCCATACACATACAGGTTGGGACAATCATCTCTATTTTACAGTTGAGAAACAGAAAACTGCCGAGTCATCTGTTCAAGGTCACCTAGTTAGGAACTGACAGAGCTAAGAGTCAAGCCCATGCAGTCTGGTTTCAAAACCCATGCTCTCTTTTGGCTGTGTTATCGTGGCTATGGACGTAAATTATATGAACCCCCAAACTTCCCCAAGGAGAGGGTAAAGACCACATTGTTCTACTCTTATTCATAATGAGACCAAAGAATCTGTATAAAGGTATGCTTCACCCAGGTTCCTCAGGAGTTACTGGAAAAAGCCAAAATGCTTAGAACACTCTATTTTCCATCTTTTCCAGCCTACACCACCTCTTGAGGATAAATTCCATCCCATTTTGAATCCCACTCTATTGGTCAACTCTAGAGTATCTACCAATCTCCACAATCTTGCCTTGAAGTTATTTTGAACTAATTAAGCAGGATGGGCTCTAATCATTGGTTGATATTCCTTGCTATCTATTATTTACTTTTATTCCCCCATGAAGCCTGATGTCTACTAGGAAGTCTTTTACACTAAAATTTAATTACCTCTTCCACCCTAGGGGAGGTGTGCAAAACCCTGATAACAAAATAAATACACGAAGGTTAAAGAAACTCATCTTAGCGTGGTGCTTCACATCACTCTGAGAGGTGACGTTCTCTGCAGTTTGCAGGAACAAGGAAAACACTGGGCGTGGAGACATAGCTGGAGAAGCCAGAGGACGTTCTAGCCCTTCTTGATTCAATCCTCCAAACTGTGGTCTCTTTATCTTACTGGCAGTTTATATATCTGACCATCTATCTCACCACTGATCAACCAATTAACAAAATGCTAATCAACAAAGAATATGCTTTGTTTTCCAGAAAGAAATGAGATTAGTTTCCCCAATTATATATGGTAATCAGTCTCACTAGATTACATCTGCCTCATGCATGTATTCAACATGTATTCTATGTGTCTCCCTTTGCCATGTGAAGTGCCTTAGGTGACACAGATGTAGACATCACAGTTTTCGTTCTCACCTAGCTTGCCACTTACGTGGGGAGTCATATCCTATCTGTGCCCACACTCTCCTTTCTGCCTCCAAAGGCATGTCATCTCTGAGGAGATGTGCATTACTTGAACCTCCAGTGATGGCCCAGCTAGTCTGTATCTGTCTCTTGGATGCCCTGTTACCAAAGGAGTCTTGCTAACAACAACCCTGACCCTTCTCCCAGTTAAAAACCTTCTAAGGTTTTCACTGACTCCTGAAATGTACCCTTTCTAGGCAGTTGCTCCAAGTCAAAATTCCCAGGTGTGTGTCTTACTCTTCCCTTACACATGACCATGCTCCAGCCACACTGTTCAGCTCTCTCACCTAAGCACACAGTGGCCTTTTTTCTCCCCAAACCTGCTTTTCCGCCCCTCCACATTCTACCTTTCCCTTAATGGCTGCTCCAACCCTGCCTTCTCTGCAAAGTCCCTCCTGATTGATGAGTCAAAGTTGGAAGCAATCTCTCTTTTCCTTCAACTTCATCACACTCTAGCTCTACCTCCCATGAGGCATTGGTCATATCCGGGTTTTGATTCATTGTCAGCAAACATTTACTGAGTGCCTGTGATGAGCTATGCACTGGTGATTCAAAAATGAAAAATAAAACATTCACAAAAAGCTCCAAATGTATCAGGAGAAGCAGACATGTATACAACTAACAAGCCAATGTGACAAATGCTCTGTGTGGGGTTTCTCAACCTTGGCACTATTGACATTTTGGGCTGGGTATAATTCTTTGTTGTGCGTGGGAGGGGGCTGAGGGTAGTAGCGTTCCTGTGCATCACAGGATGTTTAGCGGTGTCCCTGGCCTCTACCTATTAGATAGCTGTGACAGCCCAAAATGTCTTCAGACATTGCTAAATGTCTCTTGGGGGCCAAACTGCATCTAGTTGAAAACAACTGTATTACAGGGTGTCACTAAGTGTGCTGGAGATATACAAGGCAGGCAGGCCTGGGAGAGGTATGTCTCACGAGGTGGTAACACAGCAGGACCCTGGGAGGTGAACGACACCTGAGAATGAGGGTGGTGTGGGCATATCAGGCCTTAGTGAAGGCATGGAAATGAAACAATGATGTTCCCGAGGATCTCAGAATGGAGGCTGTATATTAGTGGTACAGAAGGAAAAGGAGGCAGGGCTTCAAGTTATAATACATTCACTATACAGTATCTGATCAGTATGGCTGTAAACTAGAAAGGATCTCAGAAACTGATGAGGCCTATTTTCTTTTTCTTTTATTTTCCATGGGAAGCATAAATAAAGAGGAAAGAGGAAAGCCAACTTGGAGTTGAATTTCTCCACTCTGTACACTTAGGGTCAGCAGGTTCTTAACCCCGTGGAGCCTCAGCATGTGTCAGTGATTCCTTCTTTCAAGGCTAAATAATATCCCCTTGTATGTATATACCAGTTTGTTTCTCCATTTACCTGTCAATGGATACTGGGGCTGCTTTCATCCTTGGCTATTGTGAATAATGCTCCTGTGAACACAGTTGTATACCTATTCCTTTGCGACTCTGCTTTCAATTCTTGTGGTTATATACTCAGAAGTAAAATTACTGGATCATATGCTGAGGCATGTTACTCCTGAATACTTCAATATGCAGGACCTAAGAATGAGGTTATTCTGTTGTGTCCCTTTTTTTTTCCTTTATGGGTTAAAGGTTCAAATTATAGTAACTGTTAGCTGGCACCCAGAATTTGCATTCTAGCCCTTCCATTCACTGGTGACAGAACTTAAGCAAACTCCTTAGCCTTGTTAAGCCTTGGTCCCCCCATCTATAAAATGGGGTAATAAGAATGTCTCCCTTATAGAGACGGGAACACTGTAAGAAAGCAGCACAGAAAAAGCACACAGCCCAGGGCCTAAGAGAGGGTGTATGTTCTGAGAACACAGAGGCTGCTGTGATAAAATATTCCTGCCACAGGGCAAACTGGTGTTGTTTTATCATGATAGCACCAAATAGGCATTTGCTATGCTCTTCACTCATCATTTTCAGATGTTCTTAAAAGGGAAAGCTAGAGTCTTCAGGATCATGTTTTCTTTTTCAATGTAACCTTGTTGTGCTTAAATCCTCCAGCAAGATGAGCATTCTCTTTCCCCCAACCCCTTATTCCTACACAGAAGCTGAAATCCAGTCAAACTTGAAGGAGGATGCTTTTGTAGAATTTTAGAGGGAACTTTAGAAGTGATCTAATCGAACTTCTCATCCACTTATTTCCCACACTTTGCTTGAATAACCACATCACAGCTTAGTTCCTTCCCCTTCGGAGGTCTTAGTATGACGGCTCTTCCTCAGACTAAGTCAATAACTCCCCTTCTAGCTCACTCCTGTGGGGACTCAGGAAGGGACTCCTGCTTTAGATTAGAGAGCAAGCAATTGACCTCTAACATCCCTTCCAGCTCTAAGAATACATGACATGCTTTCTTTCTGCTAAAGCATGCACAAGAGAGCCTGCAACTTTTTTCTAGTGATAGTTCAAGATTAGATGTGTCTCTCTTCATGACATTTAACAGCCTAGATGAGAAACAATGCAACAAGGGCTTGTCTGATGTGAAACGGATTGAATTTATTTTATTAGTTAACACTGAGGCTATGCGGTTGTGCAAAGTAATAGAGATTCCCATTTCCAAATGGGAAATTCTTCAGGACTTTAAAGTACTATCTCAAGAGTTGTCATATGAGTTTATGATTCTGCACGATCCCACAAAGCCACCCAGCTCTCATGTCATCTGCCTTGCACTATTAAACTCGGGTGACACCACAAATAGAAATCTATCTGCTGTGTTGGTCGATACATTTTCCACTTGCAGGGTGATGTATATTTTAGAATAGAACTCAACACATAAACTCACACATGAAAAAAAAATCTATCGACTTCATTCATTTCAAACCTGTTATGCAAACTTTGAATTACTGTGCTAAGACGTGAGGTACAATTCTGCAATTAAGGTAACATATATTAACAGAAATGCTCAGTGAGCTCCTTTCATTTAGATGATTCTGGCAATCACTAATTCTACTTAAAAGACTACAGAAAAATTTAAGTTCATTTCTCACATGGATGTATTCTTTATATTTTTTAATATAATTTATTGTCAAATTGGTTTCCATACATCACCACCCAGTGCTCATCCCAACATGAATGTGTTCTTTAAAACTGCAAAAGGAAGTCATCATTTTAATTTTTCCAAGATACCGGTGATCCACATTGAGATTAAGTGAATAAACCACGGATTGTCAGCAACTGGTATCAGTTCTATCACCAAAAAACTCTCGGTCATAAGTGGGGACCTCGAGGCTCTTAAGTCCCCTGCACAGCTTTCACTTCTGGAGTTCTCAACAAGATTCAAAGGGCAAGTATCTCTGGTCACTCCTACTGTCCCCACTCCGACTCCATGGCTTTTTCCACTGGCCAGTCTCCCTCTTGCAACTATTCTACCATATGTGAGCTCCCTTCATCCTCAAACTTCTCATAGAATATGTATCTTACTACTTGGTCTAACTTAGAGCTCTGCCTAGAACTCCTTGCAAAATTCTGCTTCTCTTAGAACCCTCGTAAAAAGAAGCTACTTGTCTTTCTGCTACTACCCTCCTGTGCTCATGTGTTCATGCACACACATGCACACACACACACACACACACACACACACACACACACACACACGAGAGTGTGCACACTTATCTGCTTAGTAATACAATTAGTTGAGCATCCCACTACTGCCAGACCGTAATTCTTCTGTTCGTGCAAAAATCCTCACCTGAAGCATACAAGCCTAATTTACTATTACTGTCTTGCCTGGTCACAAATTAACATTCCCAGCATTCGTTAATGATTCCATCCTCAACTTTGGTACATAGATAATGCAATCAAGAATCTACGTATTGCTCAAAAGCCTAAAACTAGTACGTATCAACTACTGAAATAAAATTGTAACTGTTACATATTTTTCATGCATATTTTCATATTTTTCTTAAATTGATCTACTATTTCTCATAAATTCCAGGTAGGTGATTATTTCTTGGCTCCTTGACACAAGCCACCAATATGCCTTTTTTTTTTTTTTTTTACTGCCTCTCCAAGACTTTTTCTTTATTTTTATTTAATTTATTTTTTAAATTTACATCCAAGTTAGTTGGCATATAGTGCAACAATGGTTTCAGGAGTAGATTCCTTCATGCCCCTTATCCATTTAGCCCATCCCCCCTCCCTGTTTTTATTTTATTTTTGTTTCCTTTCCCTTATGTTCATCTGTTTTGTCTCCTGAAGTCCGCATATGAGTGAAGTCATAAGATTTTTGTCTTTCTCTGACAGACTAATTTCACTTAGCATAATACCCTCCAGTTCCGTCCACGTAGTTGCAAATGGCAAGATTTCATTCTTTTTGGTTGCCGAGTAATACTCCATTGTATATGTATACCACATGTTCCTTATCCACTCATCCATCGATGTCATCTTATAGTTTTCCTGTTCCCTTCCTATGTGCCAATAAGTCCAATTATGTCTTCCATGAAGCATCCCAACACTAGCCTACTGTGAACTTTCATCTTTCTCTCCATATCCCTTTAGTATTTACATACAGTGTTTTTGCAACATTACCTTGCCATTTCACACTGTAAACTTGTTATTTAGCCCTTTCACTGAGTCTTGTTCTTTGCTAGCAGGTTATAAACTTGATGAAGGGATGGGTTGTGGTTTCTATTTTTCCTCTGTTTTGGCCAAGTATTTACCAATAGAAGCCATAGGATTAAAATGAATGCATCGAGATGTTACTTTTTTTGTTTTTGTTTTAAAGAAGGCTTTCTTTTGCCACAAATTCTTCTTGAGTTGGTGAGCAAACCAGGACAAATTTTGCTAAAGGTTAAACAGTAAAGTTTCCTGGTCATTTAAATTGTGTTAGCACTGGAAGTCTAGGTATTACTGAAATCCATTCAATATGCTTTGTCTTGCATCCTGCTGGACGCTTAACTATTCATTATGCATAGAGATAATTTTCTATATGTAGATGATATTCTATCACCCAGAGTATGTTTTGCACATGCATTCAGAAGCCAGTGGGAAAGACTAATTTTAAATAGTAGTCACTACCACTACAACATACGGATTCTTATGATGTGTCAAGTACTTCATATATCTTATCTCTGACTTATTTCACAGAGGAGACAATTAAAGGTCCAAGAGTTCACGTAAGTTGCTCAAGATCACACACTAAGAATGGAAACTAATATTTTACCTCTGTTCTGTGTGATTAAAAAACCCTGTTCTTGGGGGCACCTGGGCGGCTCCGTTGGTTAAGCTTCTGACTTCAGCTCAGGTCATGATCTCACGGTTCATGAGTTCAAGCCCTGTGTCAAGCACGGAGCCTGCTTCAGATTCTGTCTCCCTCTCTCTCTGCCCCTCCCCGGCTTGCTTGCTCTCTCTCTAAAATAAACATTAAAAAAAAAAACAAACAAGAAAACAACCACCCTTATCATTTCCAGTATGTCAAATAACAGTAACAACTAACAAATTTTGGAAACCTGTTATTTAAAACAAGTGTTTATATCAGTATGGATATAGTGTTTATCTGATTTTCACTGAGTTTACATTCCATGTTTGGGCACACTATTTAAATTTACCTAAGATTTTACCTATCATCACCTAGGAATCTATAGTCAGACACTTATTTATAAAGTGGCCTTCTAGGTTCAGTCAAATATGCAATACTGTGAAACCCAAGGGGAATAAAAAAAAAGCAGGCAACAGTCAAATAACATAAATCAACAACAAGAAAAATGCAGTACTCCAGGCTATCTATATTGGAAACACTGCCTCTGTAGACTTTGAATAGAGTTCAACAAATTGTGGGTAACGTTTGAGAGGTAAAAGAGAAACAATGCTAAAGAAATTTTTTCAAATATGACCAAAAGGAACACTTAAGTAGAAGTATCATATCACAATTATAGAGACTCCTATTGTCCAAAATGAAAAGAGGGCAACATTCTCTGGCATGATGACTTTAGTAACCATTTAGTATTTAAGGAATCATCCCCAAAGTATAACACGGTGGAGTGATTCAAGTGGCAAGTGCTGATAAAGTAAGTAAAGACAGGGATCACACCAAGGAATTACAACTGGCCCCTCAGTTGTAACTACCCACTGATGTCACAGAAACTGATGGCACACACGTACACTAAATTTTTGTTATAACGCTGTTGCCATTTTATATTCACCAGACCTTAAAGATGAGAGCACCTTATAGCAAGGACTTCTGTACTTCAGTAACTAACACTGGCTGGATGAGGAGCGGGACAGACATTTCATTTACAAATTCCACCACTGGGAATTGTGCTACAGCGAGGCGCGCTGGTAGATGGTATCTAAATACTTATTCTGACTGGTTTTGCTCTTAGAGGATCGCTTTAGATGGCACTGTGATTCAATAAACCACTGGGATACAGCATTAACTCTCAGTGTGTTAGAACTTGAATATCCATTCATATTACAATCAGGGGATTCAAATGATAGATTGTTTCTGGATCAGAGTTTCTCCAGTCAAGAATATTTTTATCTGATGAGAATGACTATTTTGACTTTGAGATATAAAACCCATAGAGATACTAATTCAAATACATTTAATCTGATCTCCATGCATTCCGACACTTCACTGCTACATCCTAGCTATTCTTTATAGGGAAAAACTTATTGTACTGCCAAAAACACCCCCTGCCATCTCGAATGACAAGAGCATTCATGCATTTTCATGAGCTCATTTCAGGACAGGAAAGCAAGTTCCACAATCCCCAATAAACACATTAAGATCTAAAATGTTCTAAATGGATGCTGTAATTAAAGGACCAACCACCACAATCCTATATATAATGACCAATAACAGGAAATAATAAACTCAAATGTCTAGGAGTTAATGAAATTATGAACGGATTCTCCTATCCCCCCAAAGTGGTGTGTGTGTGGATATGTGTATCTAAGGTTTTTGTTTTCCATTTGATTTTGGTTTACTTGTCCTCACAGCATCTAGTAAACATACTAGGTATCCCACATACATTCGAGTACGGACTTTCACTTCAAGGACAGGAAGAAGGCGTAAGTACAGGCTAAGGAAAATGTACTTGTTAACCTGTTCCATAATGTGTAATACTGATCAAAAATAATGCTACAGATATGATCAGGTAATGTAAAAGTATAAATGGTATTTCTATGGTCAGTAACTTTAAGCAGTAAAAATGCCAACTCAATGTTGCAATTTTTTAATCCAAATAGTAATTGGAATACAGCAATTTCGAAAAGAACAAAACACCTCTTGGTTTTTCTAAGCCCACAGGTGTCATTATCTAGCTGAATATTTCACACACATATACACACACACATACAATTGGGATTTTTATCAGCAAAGCTGTAAAGAAGTGTGAAGAAAACTGTAAGTCTCATTACAAATGCAACCTAGGGAAGAACATCTAGAAATCCATCTATGGACATCTAGAGGTAACTAAGAAAAGGGCCAATGCTACACACACAAAACACAAACGGAAAATAAAAATACCAAGTGCCAATATTAATAATGAGTAACAACGACAGCAATTTTCTTAAAACTGTTCTTTTCTGAAAAGGCCTTTGGCTGATTTGTTAATAATAGCTCAATATTCGTCCATAACGTTACCCACGTTAAAATGCGACCACAGTTCTGACTGCTGTATCTCGACGCACCGAATGCATTGTGTGGTGCTCTAAGGCGGTCCTCCCCTCTACACCATTCAAAATGAAGTCTCTGGAACATAATCTTCTTTGTGTTATAGCCCAACCAAATTATTCAGTCTTCCCTAAGACACATCATGCCCTTTTACCCCTTGATGCTTTGGGATGTATATACCCTTCTTCCACTGTCTCCCAGATGAACTCCTATTCATCCTTCCGGATCCATCTCAGATGTTACCTTGTTTGTGAAGTCTTTCCTGACTCTCTCAGACTAAGTTATACCCTTAGCACTTACCCATGTGTATTAATAATCATTTGTGTGTCTCTTACCACCAGGCTCAATTCCTAGAAAGCAGATATTGATTTTCATTCTTTTTAATGTTCAAATCTGATATGGCTCCATAATAATTACACCATGAGAGTTAGATGGATGGGATGGATGCACACATGCATGAATAAACAGGTCCTTGTATTTCAATCCACATCCCGGTATTGTGACTTTGATGCTATAATAAGATTTGGTGCTGAATTATCTATCAGCTGTATGAACTGAATCAGATGGTACAAACTTGGTAATATTAAAAAGACCTACTGCTTCATGGCCTCTATGATTCCAATTTGAACTTGGCAATATAGATTGAAGGCTGTACCTGATGTATACCTAGCACTGGTGCCTTACAAAGAGAAATCATGTTTATGACCAATAATATACCAGATCACACTTATACACAAAACGTATTCTTTTGTAAATATGGTTTATGAGTAAACAAAAACCATAATCAATATACAAACTCAGACATGCAGGCTTATTGCACTATCCCTATGACTCTCAGTATGTACATGATTGATATTTGTATTTCTGGTTTTTCTTTTTCCTATTATTATTTCAAAATACTAAGAGCCCCTTGCCAAAGAGTAGCTAAAACAGGACAATGACAAAATTCCGAAGAATACACTCAAATGCATTAAGAGAACTCAAAAACATTCCGAGACATCCCTTACAGCTCAATAAATTTATCTGCCTCTTGTAGGAAAAACAGCAATTGCATCTCAGAGATCCTGAGTCAGTTTTGTGTTAGCGTTCTGCAAAATCACATGCTAGATGGGGCACACCTAAATTACCGAGCCCTCATCACTGAGTTCAAAATGTGATCTAACTGACTTGCAGACTAGAATTCAGTGAAAAAGGCAAAGTACATAGCAATCCTAAGAACACAAGCAAAGGCCTGTAAGAAAGTAGTAAGAGATAGCTATTCTTGTCTATACCGTGGTGACTCTCTTTGAAGCATTTCTTTGTAGACTGTACATTTCATTCTACCGAATTTCAGTCAACTCCATGGTAGACAACACCATCCGTCTTATTTCATCTTTTTAACAAGGACTTGATGAGGTGACACAGGACTGATTCTTAAAAACACATTACCTGCTATGTGAGGCATTGTGTGACAGGAAGAACCATCTTAGTGACAGGCACCTGACAGCAGATTTGTTGATTTCATGGTCACTTCATTTAAAGTAACAACAGGGTGAAATATGCCATCTGATAATCTGTTTGAATGTTGACTGTGAAAAGCACCGAACATTTCTGCCAGCTCCCACGACTACAGAATCTGTTCTTCAATGTGTGAGGGTCTGTCTTCCTCTTTACTCATTTTTATCAATTCTCCACTCCCATCCCCTCTTCCTTCACAGGAAATCCCCCAGTAATTTTCTGGAAATACATTATGCAGGGAAGTTTGGTGCCAAGGATAAACAGCTCTCCTTCAAGCCACATTTTTTAAGATGCTATGCATTATACAGTTTGAGGCTGCTAGCTGAGAAAGAGAGAACTGGGCCACTCTTTCGGACGCCCACAGGCTACCTTTCTAAAAAAAAAGTCGGTGAATATCTCTAAACTCCAATTAGGGGTGAGATGTACATACACAGATATTGCCCCTTTTATTCTCTACACGTTAGCTTGAGAAAAACACTAAGTCCAAGCACCCAAAGGACACATTTCCATACATTTTACAGCTACATCTCTTTCTTATTTCTTACAGTAGTGAAACCAAAACCAAACTGGATCATACCAATGAACTTGAACGCAATGACTCTCCATGTGCCACCTGTCCATCGCATTCCAGCTGGGGATGTGGGTGCTAGAGACATCCTCCCTCTGCAGGGCAAGGACTTCGCACAAGGGAAATAAGCCAGCTCCATAGCTAGCTGAGCAGTAGGCTTTTAACATGCCAGAGGAAGGCAGACTCGTAGAAAATAATTATCACCATGTTAATCACAGTAATAATTTGTTCTTATAAAGCATTTTGCAGTCCATTTGAAAAAATTAAGCAATAAATATGGAATCTTCTAAAGGGAATGAGTAGTTACACTCGCCAGAAGAGAAGCTCCTTTCGAGCGGAACACGCAGTAGAAACATCTAGGTACAGCCCGCCTACCTGAAGAAAAGGGTTAACTTCAGGCTGCTTGATAAAATACTCCAACCTTGTCAGGTATTTAGAAATTACCTCTATCAACCATCTCTCCTCCTAATTGCTTGGAACCACACACCTACCACCCCTCGGCCAAACTTCATGGCGCACATGCGAGAGTTTCCTGGACATCCACATCTTGCAGCTTTTTAAACAGCATTAAATATGAACCAGAAACAGCCCAGTTAAAATTTACACTTTCTCTGAAAGGTTTTTTTGACATATTCAATGCTTGTGAAAGCTGAGGGGCTGACGGCCCTAGTCAAATACAGTTGAGTGAGCAGACTGCGGGACTCCCCACCCTCCACCTCCAGGGCAGGTGAACCGTGACATGGAGGGACAAACCTCTCCTGCCTCTCTGTTCCTTTTCCAGAAAATATAAAAAAGAAAAAGAAAAAAAAACTTCCTTCAAACTATTGTTTGATCATTTCTTTGTTTAAATAAACATCTCAATAGAAGTAGGCTTCGGTAGCTATTGGCCTCTCCGTGGCTTCATCTAAATCTCGAGTCAGTTAATTTCTCACCAAATGTCTCCCTAGGGTGATAGCTGGCTCATCGAAATTTGGGTTTGCTTTTCTTTTTCCTTTCAGTATGTTGTTGTTGTTTTTTTTTTTTATAATTTTCAACAATCCATCTAAAAAACTTTACAGTTAACAGTGTTTACCAAGGACATGAAGAAAAATGCCAGCTATACTTACATGAGCATTGTTTCTTAGAACGTTATCCTTCATAATATAACTCAAGTATTTCAATATGTCTTTTTAATGCATCTATTTAATGCATCTATTTCTTTATCTAAACTCTTTTTAAAAAGCTTTCATCTAAGCTCCCCCGTATGTTGTAGTAAATACTTATTTGTGGTTATTTTGAGGAAGTGCCAACAGAGGAAAAGATCAGCTGGGAAAAGTATTTCAGAAGCATCCCTCTAAACCCAAAATAACAAATGTTCAAGTTCCACTAAATAAGATGTTGTGTATCCCTGCAGGTTTTGATATACATAATTTAAAATAATTATACAATAGCTCCTATAGGAAAGGCTGGCTCTGTTTAGCAGATTTCCAAACTTCATCACGCTCTTCAGAACTGAATACCTGTGAAGCTTCCTGATATTTGGCATTTGGTATAAACTATTGTGTGAACCCAAGCTTCATCACTTCCATTTTCCGCCATCTGGAGGATAGTGAAAATGAAATAAAGACCCAAAAGTGTCTGGTGTTGTTGTTGGGGGTGGGGCGCACCCAAGGTATTAAGTTATTCAAACACCAGTAATGTATGGTATTGCACATTCTCACTGTCATAGCCTTTGTTGAAAAGGATTTCCCTGACCTTTCCTGTAACCAGCAAACAAATAAGCCCTCTCTCTCAGTGGGAGAGAGGCACTGGTCCATTAGATCATTAAGCAGTTCTATTCAGACACCCCCCATTCTCCTGTCCTTGGCCCTGAAAAGGGAACTGGCAGCAGTCCAATCAGTCAGAGAGAAGGCAGGCAAATGTGATTGCGTACAGGATGGCTTGAAATGTCGCAGCAGGACCAAAGTCGAGGAGCAGACAGCACTGAGGGGAGGATGTGGTGCTACGCGAGGGGTAGTGTTCCAACAACGGAAGGCTGGTGTTTCAGTCTGCCAAACAACGTAATGACTCACCCAGGCAGGAAAATATTACCACCATGGGGATATTTGGATCGTCTCAGTCTGAGAGTAATTAGGGACTAAACTACAACAGCATGCTTCAGTGATGAAATGAGAAAATAAGCAATACCTCTGTCAAGTTCTGATTGGCGAGTGGTAAATGAATATGGGCTTCTATCATCTCTGACCACAAACTAGGAACTTGCAGCAGATTGTCAGAATGGGAGACTATTTCTGCATTTTTGTGAAGTAAGAGAGCACACAGATGTGTACACGCACATGCGTGCACACACACACACACACACACACACACACACACACTAAAAAAAACCATGGTGAGGTGAAAAATGTTACAGTTGGCAGAAAGAGTTTTAGGGAAAATCATTACCACAATTATATAATTCATTTCTATAGCAGGCATTTGCTCATCCTGAAGCTTTTTCCATCCCTAATTACACTGTCTGCAAAGGGGGAAAAATGAGTCCAGAATGGCAAATGCTAACAATATCATTTTATTAATAAGAATGATATACTATCTCCAAAATAAAAAGCACATGTGTTTAATGAATTTAGGTAATGGAATTATTTTACTTATTAGGACCAGTTGCACAAATGTAAATTCTCTGGCAAAGAGGACAAATGTTAATTTTTATTTCTTTGTATTTTCAAATTGCGGACAATTTGTATTCATTAGACAACGTGAAACCTCTTTTCCCTTATAATTGTAAAGTGACATTATAATTAAATTGGATCACCTCGGCAGCATCTGCAAGTTCAGGAATCACTTACAAGCTGGCTGGCCAAAGCTCAGGCGCATTAAACCACCAAACAGAGTTGCACATCAATAACCCTTCATTGCAGTGGCCAGGTCAGAACCTCAAGTCATGCAGAGAGAAAAAGATGATTCAGCCTGGAAGACCCGAGAAGGTCAGTAATAAGAATGTCTTCTCCGATGAGCCCTCACCAGATTCTTCCAGAGCCCTTACTCTGAAACCCGAGCAGCCACTTGTTTGACTTCCTTCACCGAGACTCCCTTCCTTCTCCCCACCTCAAAAAAAAAAAAAAAAAAAAAATCATTCATTCTTACAGTACTAGGCTCACCAAATCAGTATGAGGGGCAGACACAAATTATCTCTCTTCTCAATATGAACAACCTCTATTAGGCCAGGTTAATAAACTCTAATAGATGTAAGGGCTAATACAATATTCAGCTATTGACATAAACATAAATATAAATTTCAAAGAAAATAACCTACTTTAGTAAAACTACCTGTGCAATAAAAATTAATGAACTCCAAATGATTCTGCACATCTCCACCAAATTGCATTTTCAGGCTCACATCTTCAGGACATGCTGGGTGGTTTGATGCATTCCCACAATTCATCTTCCTGCTAAGCCAATTTTAATTTAAATGCAATTAAAGGCTCAAAATGAACATTATGTATTAGATAAAGCCCCGAATCTGCAGACTATCATAAATATGATTTTCAGAAAAATTAATTACAAGCCATTAGGGTACAAGTCGTCTTACTGCAAATGTTGAGTTAAATTGCAGAATTAGTTTGTTCGTTCCATTAAATGTTAAATACTGATTTTGAGCTTTGTACCAATTTAATATCACTAGGTCAGTTTATGAGAAAAATGCTATTTATAGATAGAATTTTAAAAGTGTCTTCGCAGGTCTCACTAAAGAAATCCGAGGCACTTTTGGAAAGAAATAAAAATAACCTACAATAGGTTTTGGTCAAATATTAAGAATATTAATTTTCATGTGCTTCTACTTTGCTTCATTATATATTACAGGTTCAATATTCTTTTTATGTGCCAGTTTTTTTTCTCTCGAATAAATATTTCACTTTCATTTTGGCTATAACTTAAGAATGTGGGGAGAATACTACAATTGTGTTTAAATTAAATACATATAATGGTCTAACAAACCAAAAGCAGACAACCACACCCTACCCTAATCCTCGCCAGAATATTTTAAGGAAACCAAGAACTTAACATCCCATACTATTGCTTGTCATGAACATACAAATTCAGAGAATACCAGGTGTACAAGCAGGAGCAAAACTTTTCTTTGAAATTAATGTGTCAATTGGAACATCCGGTGGACATGTTTCTCAAACCGGCAATGTGGTTGTTCCAGGATAATATAAACTCAATGGTGGAAAGAGTTTGGAAAATCCAACGAGACCCTGTAGCATCTGCTGTACTACTGATTAGTCATTCAATCAAAAACATGATAGTGGTATTTTTAAAAGGCTATAGAACATGCATATAGTTGTAATCAATTTCTTCATTTCCAAATACTTATTTTAAAAACAGTTCTCCCACATACTGTTTAGTGTAGTAAACATGTCATCAGAAATACCGACATGATTTTTTTAAATCAAGCATAGCTCCTGACTTTCAAAAAATCAAGTTGTTCATACAAACTCCATTCACTGTTTTTATATTATTTTTGTTTCCCTTAAACAAAAATAATATAAAAACAGGGAGGGGGACAAAACAGAAGAGACTCATAAATATGGAGAACAAACTGAGGGTTGTTGGAGGGGTGGTGGGAAGGGAGATGGGCTAAATGGGTAAGGGGCATGAAGGAATCTACTCCTGAAATCATTGTTTCACTATATGCTAACTAATTTGGATGTAAATTTTAAAAAATAAAAAATTAAATTAAAAAAAAAACCTCCATTCACAGTAAAACCAAAATAGGTTTGGGGAACTAACTTTATTGCAACTATTTAGTTGTAATAAAGTGATTAAAGTCAGTTGCTTTTACACTGATTTCTACAGTGGTAGATATTTCATTAAAAACAGAATTGCCTTAGAAGATTTAGGCAAATTTGGCAAGTAAGTTATTCTAATTGCTTTCTTCTCTGATTAAGTAAATATAGCTAATTCAGGAAGCAAAGCAATTAAGTAATCATTTATGAAAAAAGTAATTACAGTATTATTTATTTGGAATACAATAATGATTCAAGAAAAAGACAATTCATCCAATGGATTAGCCCTAATGCCACACTTTGAAAATCATATACCTCCTTCTCTCTAGCTCTTAAATCCTTCCCTTTCTCTGGGGCAACGTGATTATTTGCCTAGTTACTTATCACCTTTTATCTACTTCTACTTCAAGACAAATCCACACCAATTGCTGGACATTAACAGATAACTGTAAAAGAAATAGTAATCATGTGATGTGATGGAGGTGTTAGCTAACACTATGATGGCCATCATTTTGCAATATACAAGTGTAATGAATCAACACACAGTGCACCTTAAACTTAACACAATGTTTTATGCCTATTATGTCTCAATAAACCTGGGGGAAAAAACATAACTATATATGTCATGGGAACTGAATATCTCCAATTGTCTAGGACTTCTGAAATTCTGACTCCAAATGAGACAGTGAGGATTCCTTCTTCCTTAGTGTCTGTATACATGTGAAATTTACGTAATAATTTTATCAAGCCTAGGAACATTTGTTAAAAGACTTATTTTCAAATAGGGGGAGGTGTTATTATGCAAATTGAAATAAACACACATATGTAATCTCTTAAAGTATTTCCTCTTTGCTTATTATTATACTAAATAAGTCCAGTTAATACCATTTTGCTACTTAGAAATGAGTATTTTAAGCTAAAATATTAATAGTACTAATAATTTCTCCAAGCAAAAGCTCAAAAGTTAACAATAGGTCATTACACATGTACCTCTGAGAAAACCTACCATGTTTTGTTTTTAGTCCAAATTCCTTATGGTTAAAAGGTGACATTAAAAAAAAAGTACAGAGAGAGGAAAATCCAAGCCACTAGATATTATTCAGTCACACACCACATCCTGCCATTTTGGTACACTTGCCATGTTCCATAGTTACTAATATAAGGAAATAAGGGTTGTGTTTGAGGAATTTCTGTGAGTAAGGTTAAGATGACTTTGTAAAACAAGATTCAAAATAGAATAGTTTGAATAATGGTTTGAATAAAAGAGTTCGAATAATTTACCCTCTATCTTTGAAATAACTTAAAAATAGTTAAAAGAATAACTGAATTCAACTGCCATAGAGCATTCCAATCATCTCATCAACTATGGAACTATTATCATTAGTCGAATTTCAAGTTCCACGTTAAATCTTATGGAAGGTTTCCAAAAGTGAACACTGAAGTGGAGCAGCTCAGGGGTTCTCTCAAGACCTTAAAATGATTCATTAAATAAAAGTGAGGATCAAAACTTGATAGTAAATCACAGTTCTTCTTGTTCAATCAATAACTATCTTCTATTGACAACAAAAGCACTAGACCAGTTATTGGAATTGAAGATATGTTACTTTCTTTATTTACTCAACATGACTGTTCTTCCAAAAACAGTATTGTGATACCCACAGGATCTATCACTTCCTTTCCTCAAAGCATCTAACCCTTCATGCTATGAATAGCTACATTGAGACAACAGCTCTTATTTGGTTTTCTATTATTTATTATTTTAGAACACCAATCTACTTTTGCTATATTCAGCAACTTCCACTTTTCATTATTCCCAAAAGGTCCTGGAAAAATCCAGAAAAGAACCTAGAAATGAAAGTACGGTGGACCACTTCTGATTATCTCATCCTATGTAGCAATGTTTCTTTACAAGTGTAATACATGGAGCCTGACCCTTGATCTTTTATAATGTGACTAAGAGTTAGAAATTTACACAGTATTTTACAACATTTGACAACAGTGTTTCAAATGCCATAGGATTCTCAACAGATTTCTTCCAGGAGGTTAACTTTCAGTTGAGTTCTAATTTTCCTCTGTAAATTATAAATCTATAATTGCCTGTTCTTTTACATTAATTATCCTGATGATTATCGTACTCCCTCCCTCCCTCCCTCTCTCTCTCTCTCTCTCTCTCTGTTGGTGTACAACAATCCTACTCACCAATAAAAAGTCACAAGTAATGTCTGGAATGAAG
This sequence comes from Panthera tigris, assembly GCF_018350195.1. Taxonomy (NCBI): domain Eukaryota; kingdom Metazoa; phylum Chordata; class Mammalia; order Carnivora; family Felidae; genus Panthera; species Panthera tigris. The sequence continues at coordinate 82,517,540 of NC_056665.1, read as the reverse complement.
GTTCTAAGTTTCACCACCCTACTTTGAGGATTAAAAAGAGGACAAGCATCTGGGGATAAAGTTCCAAAGTATATCTTGCACAGTTAAGTATAAGTCCTAATGGCCAGAAGTCATCAAACATAAATAGCTTTTCCAGATACAATAGTTGTGAGAAGTCATTTTTATAGGTGACTCAGCTTGATGAAGGTCCTAGATGCTGACCATCTTTCTGATCCTGACAGCAAAGAATATAAAGGTGGTAATAACGGTGAAGAAGCTTACACTCACTTTGAAGCACTACCACACCATTTCAGGACTCTAAAATCTAGAGTATGATTGCCCTATGTGGAAAGAAGAAATGGGAAACAGAGTCATGAAAACTCAGTTACCTCTGCCTACTATAGAAATTTCTCAACTAATCAGATCAGCACTGTGTAGGACTGGCATTAGTTGCCACTATCCCAAGCAGCATATGCAGTAATGCAGATCATCAATGGTAATAAAGGTATTTCTCTGGAACCCTGCTTAACTTTGGGGTACTTTAGTCTCATAAAAGCATAGGTCTATGTCTTGTTTTTATGACTTTCTAGTGTATTTCCAACTATCCTCTTCTAAAATCTAAAAATAATTCTCCCTTTCAGTTTCTTTCACCAACTACTTTCCACAGTTTGATTCACAGACTCAAAACAGTCATTGTATTTCACCACTTTTTCCCATGTTACCATTCATTTCAATTTCATTCTGGCTACCACTGACCCTTGTTAATTTCTGAATTCCCATCCATCACTTTTTGAGTTTCACTCAGTTCCCAACCAAGGGACTAGATACACCATCACTCTTTTGGACCTTAACCTATTCCTTTCACTGTGTTCCGAGGTTTCTCTTTACTACCGTTGTTTTTCCCTTAATAACTCTTTCTAATTTCTTAATAATGACTCTTGCTAGTAGGAAAAAAAAAACGGTTTTTGCATTCATCTGCTTACCTGTTGTTACATTCAAATCCTCCCTTCCTAAATCCTCTTCCAGAGTCTATTGACGTTAATTGAATCATTATTCATTTATTCAACATTTATTGAGAATCCAGTTGGATCCTGAGAATAAGTTGGTGACTCAAACACACATAGTGCCTGATTTTATACAGCCAATAGGCAGACAGTGAGCAGGATAGCGCACCAACTTACATTTACAAATTAGGTTGGAAATAGATCAATGTTCACTTGGAATGGCTGTTGGTCCATTTCTTTTAGATTAAATGAAAAGATACTCGTATAGCTATAAGAAAGTTAGTGCATATCAATAAGCCATGGAAAAAAAACATGGTAAGTATTAAACTACTAAAAATGAACGTGCCTATTGATTTATGACATTAAAAAAAACAAATGCTGTCACATGTTAACACTACTACAGTACTTAGAGAATTAACAGTTTATACTGCTGATTTGTTTCATCCCTGATATTGTTCTTGTACTTGAAGATATCTAAATTTCTTTGCCTGAGAGTTTTAATAATACTACAAAAGCATATAAACTTGTTCAGAAACGTTCATGCAGTTGAATTCAAACCCAAATGACATTTTAACATTCAAGTTGTCCAAGAGCACCCATTATACTCAGCTTTGGGAGACTAGGTAGAGAAGACCACTGACCTGAAGTCTCACGAGATTTCCCACTATATCCCATGTTTGTTAATGTGACAGTAGGATTTTAAAGTTTGTCAAATTTTAAAGTAGAACATACTTTTAAAAAAACTTTATTTATCTTGAGAGAGGGGGAAAAAACCAGAAACACAAGCAGGGAAGGGGCAGAGAGAGGGAGAGAGAGAGAGAATTCCAAGCAGGCTCTGCCCTGTCAGTACAGAGCCTGACTTGGGGCTCAATCTCATGAACCATGAGATTATGACCTCAGCCGAGATAAAGAGTTGGACACTTAACAGATTGAGCTGCCCAGGTGACCCATGGAACATATTTTTTATGCTTCGAGTAGCATGCTACAGAGGTCAAGCTGTGGTAATTTAAGGAATATATTTTAGATACCAATAACGTTATTAAATCTCAGGAATCAACATTCACTAGGATAGTTAGGCTGATATTATACAGTAGTTGTCGAAAGCAAGCTTCACTTTACTAGCCCAACTTCAAAATATGAAAAGCAATAAAAAGCACAACTTGTAGACCTCTGACTGTTTAAGTTAAAATGCAATTTTAAATTCTTTCCTAAATATATCTAGAAATAAGACTTCTACAGCTATCCAATCAAACAACATTTTCCACATATAGAATATTATCCTAGACATTGTTAAAGATGTTCAAGTTTCTAATCAAATTTAAACTCAAGTCTTTGAAAGCTTTTTAATCACACACACACACACACACACACACACACACACACAAAGAAAGATTTCCAAAGTCCATTTTAATTAAGATATCGTGAGTGGTCTTGCAGGGTTACCTGAAATATTGGCACATCTTTTCCTTCTCCAAATTTAAAAATTAACCTCTGTGCACGGTTCTGCATTATCCTAAGGATGACCCACATCTATACTAAACCCACATCTTTTGCCTGACCTATAACTCATGTGCTTGGTACTTACAAAATTACTTCCTACTCAGAAAGTACTATATTGAACTGAACAATTCCAACAATTCACTGAATGGCATTGAATGATGTTCCAAATATTTTCCTAGATCTTAATTTTGTTCTACTCCTAAGGAAAACATGCTCTAGAATCCTATATATTTTATCTCTGTTTTCTCTTCCCCACCCTTTTCTCTCCCTTTCTGACATTAAAGCTCTTGTAACTGAAAGACAGAGAAGATTCAACTCAGCACAAAACTAAGCACACACACACACACACACACACACACACACACACACACACAAAATCCAACTCAGCTCAGAGTTAAGTACATTAGAGGGAGCAAGGGAGGAAGGGAGGTAGGGAGGCAGGCAGGCCTGGCACCTAGAATTTTAGACAATGTTTTATTGAGGGACTCAATATCAGCAAGATGGATTTTTCTCTCCATCTTCAGGTCTCTACCACTCTATGAAGTGGTAAGATGGCTGACAACCCACAAAAGCCTCATCTTCTCAGGGTCAAAGCCAGAGAAAAGTGTGTGTGTGTGTGTGTGTGTGTGTGTGTGTGTGTGTGTGTGTGTTTCTATTAGTCACATCAAAGGGCTCATATGTCTATTGCTAAACCATTCAACAAGACATAGCCAGGGGCATCCAGAGCACTCTCTGGAAAAAGTGAATCACAAATCATTCCCGATATCACAAGTGCAAACAACTCTACCTAACTTCAGGGGTTTAGATGTAGAAGGATAGTAGCCTGGAGGAAAATTGTTAACACAGATATTAGGAGGAAAGTAGATGAGTATCAGGTGGCCTAAGTATCAGGTGGACTAAGTAACACATTCACTATGATACTCCAACGTAATGTGGTAAATGCACATCGAACTATGGTGACTACAGAAATTCCCTATTTGGGCCTTAGGGCATGAATCCACTGGAAAGGGTGCTAGCGGACCTGTCACTAATTTTCATTTGCATAGAAAGCACACTGCTTTTATTTAAATTGCATACCATTTGGGGTAACTGGGGGGGGATGCGATTTATAAAAGGAATATAGGCTCCCAGGCCACCCCAAGAAGCAGTCACCATGTGGTTAGGATTGGGCAATAGGAAAAGAAAGCAGGATCATTTCTGTTTCTGTTTTTCTCATTTTTCAAAATCTAGGTATCATGCTTAGTTAAAAAATGCAGTCAGATTATAATTAATATTTGTTGCTTTTGTTCATTTATATGGGGAAAAACTTCATAGCTTAGACAAATGGTTATTAAGCTATATTTCTGCCTATACACTATCTCCCCACAATCCTTTAAAATAAAGAGTGTTGTGTCTCTGCACTTGGCATAGACTCACAGATCAAGCATGAAGGACAGGACGGAGCTTGTTATGAGGAAAGGGGTTAGCAAGAGGTAGAAATAAACATATTCTTTGTTCTCAACATACTGATTTATTCATATGAAGTAAACTGGTCAGTGAAATTACAGGAATTTCTAAAACTTGTAGATCATTGCTAAGTCTTGAGAAAGAAAAACGTCACCGAGGAGCAGTTTGGGAAGCTTTCCCTGAAACTTCATCAGAAAGAGCTAATTGGAAAAAACAAACAAACCAAAAACACTGAACATCTGGGTGGGTTAGTGGAAACCACAACAGACTTTTCACGGGAGGAAGTGCCTCAAATATATTAATAACCAATTGCTCCATCCACTGCACAATGTGTGATTAACCCCTAGTATGTAAACCGTTACAAAGCCATTGTGAAAGGGGGGCCGCAAGGGACTCATCTGAAGCCACCCGGAAACTTGGAACAGTTGAAGCGACACTCGCCTTGATAAATAAGGCTTCTCTTGAGGCACTGGCGGCACAAGATTCCGACACCAGCGAACTAGCGAACTTAGAAAGGCTCTCCTGAAAGAGCTGGAAATGTCAGTGCTTCCATTTCCTCCTAATGTAAAGATTCTTTCTATATGCCAGCAGCAGGGTTCCTGACAGCAGGACCAAGGAGAACCCAAAATATTTATTTTAGTATGTTTGTTTTGGTATGATTCTTTATTTATTTTTAATTTAGTTGCCTCTAGTAGCCATGAGTCTAATTACTGAAGATCACAGGTAGCATTTGGCTAGGGAACACTGTTTTCAGTGAAATGCACACCCCATGTCTCCAAGTAAAAAGGAATGATAAATGAGAGTAAAGTTGAGAGATAGGGAGGACATAAAAGTCTTCTTTTATTCATGATGGGAAAGAGAGACTTTTATTCTAGGATTTTTGTTAGGTTCTGAGTAACAGTATTATCATTTTCAGAATATTATAATAAATGTACTTTATTGGGAACTTATGGTATATACAGTATAAATCTAAGTGTTTTCTGTGTATTAATGTGTTAATGCTCACAAGAAGCCAGAGGTAGAGTTCCTCTTTTTACAGGTAAAGAAACCAAGGCAATGGCTGTTAGGTAACTTGCTCAGGTAATACTCATTAAATGGCAACTAGGATAAGATTAGAAACAGGAAAAATGCATTTAAAACCTATGTTCTCAATTCATTTATAGGCAGTATAGCTTTATTTTAGCTTATGTATGAACCAAACCAATGCAATTGGGAAAATTTCTACTCAGAACTCTATAGTTATCGTAAGACACCAATTTTTTTTTTTGCAGACTTTGCAAATCTAGATCTATATCTCTATTATCTACGTAGTTACATCCACATCCAGACATAATTGTGACATCATGGTGGTTCTCAGCTGGACCCCATGCACCCTCAGCTGTTAGGACTACATTATCCAAGACATACGGAACTCCAATGGGCTTAAAATATTTAAATCAATACCTTGAATTAACACCAGGAAAGGAATGTTGCAAAGACACAAGTAGACATGGAAGAACATGGGTTTGTGAAACAAAAGTACAATCTTTTAGGTGAAATTTTCACTACCAAGGAAGGTATGTGTGTGTTCATTGGGGTACATGTACATACACTGAATGGGGGTATATGTACATACACCAATAATATATATATATATATATATATATATATATATATATATATATGTGTGTGTGTGTATACATATATATACATATATATGTATATATATATATACATATATATATACACACATATATATATACATATATATGTATATATGGACATTAAAGTAACAGAAACATCTTCAATGGAAAAAAAGTATCTCTTACAGGAATCTAAGTCTTTGTGCATATCCTCTACTTGAGAGAATGAAGGAAGCTCACAGCATAGGAACTCCTTTATTTAACAAGTACAGATGCCTTTATTGTCAATTACAAGGAACTAGCAGTAAAAAGTCAAGCAAAGCAGACACTACCCCTTCTATCATGGAGCTTATACAGTCATGGGGAGAGATATTAAATAATCCATCATGCTAACAAATGTGTAATTTTAAGAGCTATGAAGGGAAAGAGGTAAGCTCTTGAGAGTTTACAATAAAGGAACAAGATCTAGAATGGGGCATCAAAAAGGCTTCCCTGTGGAAGTTACCCTTTAGATGAGATGGGAAATGACAATCAAAGAAAAATAGGTCAAAGAGTGGGGCACTGGAATAGAGTATTGCAGACAGAGGCACCTGTATCCGAAGGCAGAGGAGGGAAAGAAGAGTTCAAAACACTGAAAAGAAGGCCTGTGGGTATGAACAGCAGAGACGGAGTAAAGGCTAGAGAAGTAGGCCAGTGTCAGACCATGCTTTCATGGTAATGATTTTGGATAACCACAGCTTCAGTGCAATGGAAACCATGGAAACATTTTCCATGGGGCTATTTCCTGCTCCTTAGGCTAGAAGTAGGCATTCCCTTCTCAGAACTTCAGTTGCATGAAAGATGGATCTTTCTCATGGCACCATCACCATCCGCCTTGCTTTACAGTTATTTGTGAACAAACCTTTCTTCACTTAGCACCTGCAGAGCATGCTGCCCACAACTGTTCAATAAATGTTATCTTACTGGACTAGTGATCCATAGTTTAGTGACCAAAGATTGTTTTACCTCAAACTATCCAATTACTAACAGACCTGGTTTTTTTCATATATTGCCTTAATACTCTAACTTCTTAATTCTGAACCCTGAACTATTGCTGGCAGTGTATTATTTTTACCTCTCACACTTGACCATAACGCCAAATACAGTACTTTAATATCTGCATTTTTGCATCTCTCTTTTCAGTTGATTATATCCTTTTATAATAAGATCCTATCCTTCATCCTTCATCCTTTTCATGGTAACTTCTCTATTACGCATAAGAAATCTTCCTTTCCCGTGTATTACTCGGTGTTATATTAAACTTTCCATCATATTATTAACATCCCTTATCAGAACTTATCAAGAAGGCATTATTTACACTAGCCAAACTATGGAAGCAATCCACGTGCCCATAGATAGAGGAATGGTAAAGAAAATGTGGTGTGTGTCTGTGTGTATACACACACACACACACACACACACACACACACACACACAAACCATAGAATATTACTGAGCCACAAATAATAATGAAATCTTGCTATTTACAACAACATGGATGGATCTAGAGAGTATACTGCTAGGCAAAATAAGCCAGTCAGAGAGAGACAAATACCATATGATCTTACTCATATGTGGAATTTAAGAAATAGTAACAACAACAAAAGTGAACAAAGGGAAGAAGACAGAGAGACAAACCAAGAAACAGATTCTTAACTTTAGAGAACAAACAGATGTTTACCAGAGGAGAGGTGGGTGGGAGGATGGGTGAAATGGGTGAAGGGCATTAAGAGCACACTTACAGGATGAGCACTGAGTAATGTATGGAAATGTTGAATCATATATTGTACACCTGAAACTAATACAACACTGATGCTAACTATACTGGAATTAAAATTAAAAAAAACTGATTAAGGAAAAGCTGGTTGCCATCCTAAGTGTTTTCTCTTTTGTTTTTCCATCATTATATTCATTAAATTACTTGAATAATATTGTTTTTTTTCAAAAGGTTTTTAGAACATTATTATGTTATCTTCTTTGCCATCAACATTTTGCAGCCTAAACAGATGCTCAATAAATGTTTACTTGAGAAAAGAAGGAAAGAAGGGAAAGAGGAAGGGATGGATTTCACCATCTCTGCTGTGTCCACTTCCCTCTTTTGTTGCCTTAAAGTAAGTTTTATAATACTTCTGGCCCACATTTTCAAGAGAATTTTTTAAATGTGTTTTCTAACTCATTGGATTGCAGCTTTCTTTTCTACATCCCAAGGTTTTTAACCACTGAAGGGCCAGTAAGCAGAGAAGGTAGCAAGCTGGAGAAATAAGCACAGTCGGTCAAAACAGAAAACATGGATGTGGCCCCATGTCTACGATAGCCAACCAGAGGTGTTCAACTTTGATGAAACAATTACTAGAGTATCTGATGGGTCACCAGAGCTGCTACTGAGACAAATGACAGGGCAGTTACATTCTGAATGCCAGCCTACCAAGGCTGGTTAATGGTATTAAGACTACATCTTGCCCTTCCTTTGTATCATTCTGCAACTTTAAATATATCCCCATTAAATGTGGTAAGCTGAACATTTCTCACTCTTGAACCTTGATGTGCCTCGTTAAAACATTTCCCCCAAAGTAGTTTGCCCTGCAACAAAACACATTCTAGAAAATGCGTAAGGAGCCTCAGACTGGGATACCAGAATTCATGTACTTCAGCCATTTACGAAGTGTACCCCATGAAAGGGAGAGTACGACGGAGTTGTGCTGGGACCTCTAGTGTCATGTCAAACCAAGAAGATCTACATAATCCCATTTGTTTACGCTTTGGGGAAAGACATTTTTTCAGGAAGTCTCCTCAGTTTTAGTACCATAATAAAAAATAAAAATCGAAAGCTGACCAATGGCCAAAACTTTTCTTTTTATAAAAAATTCATTTTCTGTTAAAAAAAAATATATATATTTATATTTATATTTCAGGGAATATTTTATTTATTTATTTATTTATTTAATTAATTAATTTATTTACAGTTTGTTCATTTTGAGAGAGAGAGAGAGTGTGCGCACATGCACGTGAGTGGGTGAGGGGCAGAGAGACTGAGAGACACAGGTTCCAAAGCAGGCTCCAGGCTCTCAGCTGTCAGCAGAGAACCCGATGTGGGACTCGAAGTCATGAGCCGTGAGATCATGCCCCGAGCCAAAGTAGGAATGCTTAACCACCTGAGCCGTCCAGGTGCCCCAGGCCATATTTAAAATAAGAATATGTGAGCATGTATCTGTAATAGAAATGTATAGGGTTATATATGTGTTGTTGCTGTGCTGTTTTGTGTGTGTTTGTCTGAGGACAGAAAGGAGTATTTAAGAATTAAAATTTAGCCATACCGGCCACAAGGAAGATTTGCCAACTGAAGGGAGTCCGCATGTCCAGGCAAGGATTCCTAGGCAACATCAACGTTAAACAGAGCCTAAGTCTAAGGGCTTCCTGAGTGAACAGAGCCTATTACCCTCTCTAATTTCGACAAAAAAACCAGAACAGCCTCTGGCTGCAAAGCAAAGCATCAAGTTTGCAGAGAGAAATGTGCTTAATCGCTCTGTGTAATGGGCAGCCTGTGTTTTACTGTTAACCACGGTGCTTTTTCAAATGGATGCTTTTGAAATACTCCAGAACCTAAGTTCATAAAAAGAGAGCATATGTATCATAAGCATACTGACTGAATAAATAAGAACACTCGATGCCTCAATGCCCACGCATATAATACTACATGAGGCAAGGAGTAGGAAATACTGGCACTGTTTTGTGAAATGCATCCTTTTTGATGTATCAAAGAGGAGTCAGCCTGGACAAATGCTGCGAGGCAGCGTCCTTCATTTATGTGGCCCTACTCCAGATCTTATGCGGAGCAAGAGCAAGGAAAGGCTTGACCACCTGGCCATTTGTCAGCAAGGGCTGCCTCAAGTAGAGTCAGGCACAGAGTTACAGGAGATGATGGCAACATTATTCCATAACACCTTCCAAGTGTTATTACAAAATGACAATATTGTTTTTAGCCCACTTCCCTTAACCAGATTGACAGAATTACAGGTTGACATTATTGTGAAATTTTATGATGTATCATGTTAACTGTGCCAGTTTGATTAGCCTTGATTGACAGCTTGTACCTGAACAGAAAGTGAAATACCTCAAAAACATAAAACCAGCAAATCTTGCATGACTTTCACAATAAACAAAATCTCTCGCTAATTTAATTTTTAACTAACTAGGAATTTCATCCTAACCTCCTTCTATTAAAATTTCATTTCTTTCTTCCTCATCTTGAGGCTGAAGCTGGAAAATAAATCCGGGCTGCCGTTACAAAATCACCGGTGGCTTTCTGAGACTTTAAATGCATTAGGAACAGACTGCTTGCCTAACGCGGCCCTGAGTTACCATCAGAGGAAACAGATGCATCTCAAACCTGGCCTCCCTACATAAAGCCCAAGCTGAGATATGAGGCCTTTAAAACCACAATATAGAAAGCCTGGCGCAAGCACCTATCTGCAGCATCACCATATCTCCATAATGCTTCTTTCTTACAGCCTCCTCAACTGTTATCCGAACAGAAGTTGATCTACTTTTAAACCCTGGAACCAGAAGCTAGCCTGCCAAGTACATTAAGCAGAGGGGTTGTACTTTTCCCTCTGGCCCTGTAGGGTGAATTGGACCTACAATTCAATCTAGAACGAGATGGGTTGCTTTCATTTACCTTGCAGATTAAAGCCATTCATACTGCAGAATCTGGACATACTAAGGAGGCGCAATTAGATGCCACTTGTAGATTCCACTGGCCGTGTGACTTGGAAATCCAGTCATAAAAAAGCACACTGGATCCGAACATTGCTTTCTACCGGAGAATCTGCTTTACTTCATTCTTTGTATCTCTTTGGAAATCTGCAACAATTATGCTGCCTGTTTAAAATCGCTGCATCACAAAGGGATTATTCAGATGCTTCTCAGTTCCATTCCTTGTTGCACAGAGTAGAAACATTACGTTTTCACGAAATGAGTCCCTGAGCTCTGTGGCAAATCGGATTCTGAGGGCAAAGCATCCACTGATTGGAAGAAAGCAAACCACCTATAAAAAATCCAATTTTTTAAAACCTCTTTTTCTTTTTAATGTGGATGGTACATCAAGAAGGTTTTGGTTATTTTTCTTATTTCCGGGGCAAACAACCAGTTGATTATCCAACTGGCAGGAAGCAAACGCAACTGCTGAGATGCACCGGGGCATATTTTGTTCACACACCCACACAACTGCCTGTTAGCATTAAGCATATGTGTCCATTTATTCATACATACATTTGAACTTCAGAAATCTGTTATTAATCCCATCAAGTGTACATTCACACAGAAGAAAAACATGCTTAACACCTCTTTCTTGAAGATTCTGCAAGCTTCAGGCTAGTTTCTCTCTAGCTTTGCTGTCTTTCCTAGGGGTACCAATCCCTGCTTTGGATTTTTCTTCTCTTCTTCCATTACACACCCAGACAAGTGAAATATAACCCTGGAATAGAAAGCATGCTTGTATCTCCAGGGTCTGTTTTCTAGAGTTTTGGTTTACAATGATAACGTCAACTGTGAATATTACATAGAACCTCAGGCTAATAGTGGACAGTCCTGGCAGGTAACACGAATTTTGAAAGCTGTGATAGGTACGTCCAAGGTTTTTAGAATGAAAAACTACACATATATTGAGCCTGTCCTTTTCCTGATGGAATTCGTCATGAAACATGCAGCTCCCAGAAAGCTGTGGAAAAGAGCTCAAACTCCACCTCCCTTAGGAGGATGCACAGTAGTACCAAATAGAACATCCACTGGGCAGCTCAAGGCTGTGATGGGCAGACCTGTTAGACAGGAGTCTCTGAGAAGGGGCAGCACTTTAACAGAAGATGCAATCAGGCAATGAAAGACCTCAGCCAATGTCAGGCTGTAGTGTACAGGGACAGGGAGTCGGCGAGGACAGGTTATCAAAGTCACCATGCTGGGTGTCATGAAGGATAGGGTGTCATCCCTATAGTTTTCTAGGGATGGAACTGGCATAAAATTATATATATATATGATTGAGAGAGACAGAGAGAGATAAAGACAGAAAGATAGACGTCTGTGTGTATATATAAAATATGCTAGTGTTCACACGCTCATGCACACACACGTACACTCACTCACACAATAGCAACATCCTGGTCAAAAGCAGAGGTTCTGGGGTTAGAACACCTGCATTCAATCCTGACTCCAACACTTACTAGGCACGTACTTTGTGCCAATGATTTAAGTGCTTTAGCACCCCATTTTCTCATCTGCAAAATAGAAATGATGACAGAGATAAGGATTAGGTGCAATTATCTATGTATGGCACTGACTATGGTATCTGGCACAACTCCAACATAAAAAAAAAATATCATTATTTCTCTCCTTTGATAACTGGGAAACATAGTTATGTTCTATGAATGATACCCTCATTTCATAAAGTTATTCTTTTCTTTCATCTGTTTACTTAACAAGCATTAACTGACCACCTTCCACGCACCGGACCCTGTGCTAGGTGGTACCGTGCCACTGAACATTCCCCCACGTCGGTCCATTCTGGATTCAGGTTCTATAATGACTCAAAATGTGTACAACACATTTTTGAAGTAGGTGCTGTCTCATTAATAATTCCCACGTAACTATCTCTGAACAATCTGATCCATCCTGGGCAACATAGATAACCTGGATGTAGAAGAGACAAATGGCTTGCGCCGACTCTTACAATGTACATCTCTTGGAAAAAAGAGACACTCAGGGAAGGCTGTCCTTAGTTAACAAGAACTGAGAGAGCACAGAGGAGGGATCAAAAATATGCAAGGCCCAAAACAGAGGAGACGTCACTGTAGGGCACTGCCACAGACTCAGACCCTGGAATGGTCATTAAGAAATGGGGCATCCAACCAGACAGACACGGCTCTCCTCCCTGCACCAATGCTGAGCTGTGCGGGCAGCCAACTAACCTCTGTAAACCAGTTTCCTGTTCCGGGCGAACCCACATCAGAGGAAGTCTACAAGGAAGAAGTGGGAAATCATTTGCCAAGTCGCTCACACATAACAAGTGACCAATAAACAGTAGATACGGTTGCTAAGGGATATGTTTAGTCCCTTCACTAAGCTTTGATTTCCTCTGAGAGGAGGAAAAAATTAAAACCCTGCCCGTGCAAAATTACTGGAAAACATAGTAAAACAATACATTGCCAAGTGCAAAATAATAGAACAAGTTATGCCAATTTGGTGGAACATACACGCACTCAATTCAAGAAACCCTGAGTTCCAGTTTGATGTGCCATTAACTAGTTCTTCAACCATACATCAGTCCCTAATCCCCCTTAGCTTCCATTTTCTCATCTAGAAAGTAAATTCCTTTTAGCTCTAAATTCTAATCGCTTCTCCAAGTTCAGAGGAAGCCAGATTAAAGGTACACTGTTGAGTGCCAGCTTGAACTATGGAGTAGGAGCATCCCTGGACTTGCACCAAGTACTGAGGGAGACATTCAGGTGAAGGGAAAGGGGTAAGCAAATTCAGAGACTATGGAGTAAGTAGACATGAAGAGAATGAGTGAAGTTAACTTGGAAAGAAGAGAGTAAGCGAATGTGGAAGGGAAGGGGTCGGTAAATGTGGAGGCAATGGGGTAGATAAAAGCAGGAACGTGAAGTCAGCCAGGCAGTCTGTCCATCTCTGTGCATCCCGTTAATCTCTCTTCCTGCTCAGTTCCTCCCATGGGCACCTTCCCAGGGATTGTATGCCTCACCTCCTCTCGCTATGGGATTCGTAATCACAAAAAAGTCTGTCGACTAATCCCTGGAAATTCCAGAGCCGTTTGCAGCTGCTCTAAATTGCTCCATTAAAAAAAATTCTTGGAGTAATCTACATTGTAAAACTTCATGTTTAACAACAAAATGAGCTTGTAGCAAGATGCCCATACAATGAAAAGCAAAGAAAGCTTCGCAGCATGTCCAGGAAATAGAGTTATTCCAAACGCCTTTTTTATACACCTTCCCCCCTCAACAAATAATTCCAAAACCGCAAAGTTCATTTCTTTTAACCTATATTCATATAGCAGCTATTTTTAAAATTACAAATTGCATTTCCAGGCCTTTGTTATCTAAAGATAAATATCCTATCTGCAAATTAGATTTTTTTCCCATAGCATTGCTAACCATGTATCTTCTGGACGACTCCAGGGATAACCACTGTTCTCTGCACGGGAAGTAGCCCAACTCCCACTTAGGAGCTGATTTTAAAGAAATCATGGCTGCTATTTCACTATGGAGAAATATCCTATTTCCGCTGCATCAAAGGGATATTCCTTTGTTTCTTTTTCTATCTTCTTCACAGTGGGAAAAGTGGCAATTTCAGAAACATAATTCTCTGAGCAAGTCAATCCTCGGCCTGCAGTGGAAAAGGTTCTAAGAAAGTAGTGTACTTAAAAACCACCTAATAGGAAAGTAAGAACAAAGCCAAATTTTGATGATGAGGTGCCAAGAAAGGCCCTCCCATCTGTGCTGCTTGCAGCCCACAATTGCTTGAGACGACGATAGGAAGCAGGTGACAGAGTCAGTCATTCATACCAATTTTCTGTGGTATCTTCTGTGGCCCCACAAGGAGACCATTCCCTCAACTGAAAAAGCATGAGCATCTGGTAACTGAAGCTTCCTTTAACAGAAAGCATAAAGGGGCACCAACACAGTACTCACCCCCATTCCATCACTATCTGCTTGCTTGTCTGTCTCACAGTTTTTAAAAGCAACTGCGATGACCTCTATATTCGCAGCTAGTTAGTCCAATGAATGAGTGAAAGCACTGTCCACACAAAGGTGTAGAACTTGCCAGGCAGTGCTTAATTAAATCAAAGAAACCCTACCAACTATGAGATATAATTATATGTAATTCTACCATGGGAACACACTGGCAAAATATTGATCTTGAGAGGCTGGAGGTAAGCCCTGGTACAACCGTTTAAATGGCTGCCTGATCCCTACAGCATGACACGGAAGGAATGAATAACAGTCCCGGCCTTCAAGTGTGTACGGGCCTGGAGAATGGAGACAGACCGAAGACACCCCGTAAAACGGTGCTATAGGTTCTATGACAGACTGAAAGATAGGACAGAAGGAGATCGAATACAGGGCCCTGCCAGAGCTCATAGGAGAGTGCCTCTAACTCAGCCTTAACGAGTGAGGAATGGTAGAAAGAGTGGAATGCTAAAGACTCAAATTCTATTCTGTTTTCACCAAGTAAAGAAGGCTTAGGCTTTTAAACAAGAGTGGCAGAGGTGGGAAGTAGGGAGCAACCAAGGTAAGAGGTGCCACACGCATAAGCCCCTGAAGATAAGAGAGAAACAGGCTGGCACACAGAAGGGGAAATATGTGAGGTGAGGGGATATAGGAGTGTGGGAAAGACAGTGCTGCAAGAAAAGGCAGAATCTTGACCATGAAGATCCTGTCAAAGATGAGCAAGACCTTCCTCATTTCCTTCTCACTTGTACTATCACATAATATTTTATGTAATATTTACTCACAATGCTTTGAAGATTCCCACAGTAAAAAGATTCTACTCTTCAAGAGCAATGGAGATGCACAATATTTATTTCCATTCTTCCTCTTCTTTTTGTCTAAAGGCAATCCACAGAGGCTCAGTTCAAAGGAGGTAGAATGGATTCTGAAGACTGGATATTATGCTTTGTCTGATGCCAAATCCTGGAACAGTTATTGTAATTGTTGTCTCACATCTTTAAAATTATCCCAAATCTGACTTGGAGAAGAAGAACAGTCTCCCGGCATGGAACAGGAACAAGGAAAGAGAAAGAAACCTATTCAAGAGTTTCCACTAGATAGTGTTTGAGATGGAACAAAGGTTAACAGCCTTCCTATTTCTCTCTCAGTTTACTGTTGGTTCCATTTGCCATTCCAGGGGTAGGTGATTTAGTTTGGATGATCCACATGAACCAGAGTAAGAAAACTGTTTACTCAATAGCTAAGGGATTTGCCGTATACTATCCGGGTCATCCTAAAGGTACAATAAATTATTCCTTAATTCTTAAACCAAAAGACGGCCACCCATGTTCCCATTTGAATAGTATCTATAAAAATTATTTCCCATCCATGTGTCAAAAGGCTTGGAATCATGGAAAGAGACAACCATCTGACTATGGCAGCCTCAAGTACCGTTCATTGGGTTTGCATTCTCCATGCCATTTGAGCTCAACTTCTGATAATCAGATTCTTACATTGCTCTGAGTGCCAAATGGATATTTTATTTAAAGTATGTTTTTATTCTCCATATGACTATGCTAGGAATAGAAACAAGTACTTCATAAGCCCTTTAATTAAACTTGGAGAAGAAATGTGCATGAAAGCCAATTAGGAAGTCATATTTTCCATCTCCTTGGACCTTTTCAAAGCGTATGCTAGCATAATGGTTATGGCATGGGCTCAACAGTCAGACCTGACCCTTGTTAGCTACATGCCTGTGGCCAAGTTCCTTCACTTCTCTAAGCATTGGCTTCCTCATCTGTAAAATGAGAGAGCTAATACCTACTACAGAGGAATGCTGAGAAGATTAAAGGATATGTTTATCATTTTTAAATGATGTACTGACATGACATGTGTAGGTGAGTGACGGGTCCATGGGAAGTGTTCATAAACATTGCACATTACTCAAGTGAATTTGTTGTGCTGCTTCAAGATTCTTTATCATCATACTTGAGAAAAATCACTTTTAAGGTGATCTATAAAAGTAATCCTCTGCCAGTTATTTTTGTCCCAGTAAGAAACATTGTATTCAATATAGAGGGTCAGTTAGTATAAATGAAGAAACTAGAGGCTATTCATTTCCATTAGTGTTGTCATTATATTTGACCACCATCTGTAGTTCCCTACCCATGCTGGCATCCAGTATCCACCTCTGCACCATATATTTCTGGGGTTACCTCTACATACAAATTATTTATAATTCTGGAAGTCACATAAATTATACAGAATTAAACCTTTACAAAATTGACACTGTCCCTATGAACAAACAATGCCTTTTAAGTCATTGAAAGTAGGACTCAAAAAAATAGCTGAACAGGAGGGCTTGTGTGAGCTCTCCTGGAAACAGTATTAGTTAGTACCCGTGTTTTAACACTGTACCTTTTTTTCCTTCTAAAATTTGTTGGGTACACTTTGGGATGAGGGAAACATGAATGAGAAGTGCTTTTTCTGAATACCAGGCTTTATTTAAAAAAGATTTAAAAGGTTTATAAAGATGCAAACAATTTAGGAAGATATAGTAAATGAAAAAAAATAGTAACTCTGAAGAAAGGAGAAAAGGGATGAGAAATTAAGAGGAAGGTAATAGAGGGCTGAAAAAGCCAAGTATATGCCATGAAGTCCTCTTAACTTGACAGATGGATGCTACAACTCTGGTCTTCACATTGTTTGTAAGGTTTCTAACATGCGGACTCACTAGTGGCTCAAGAGAGGCATAATTTTTCCCTTACAGAACCAGGAAAACTTTTCCCATGGGTCCTAAGAGACAGGGTATCTGATATACGGCAACCACGGCCTTCATGCAGTCAGCACAATGATTAATGTTTGTTTTTTTTCTTTCTGTTTTGTCCAATGCCCCTTAGTACTCAACCTAATGCCACAACACAATTCAACCCAAGAAATGGTCTATTGGATCAAAATGATATAGGCTAATATGAGGCTTTCATTAGAAAGCCTCATATGTGGATTGTGGAGAGTCACCTCTGTACCTTTCTGAAGGCCAGAAATTTATGGTCAGATGATTCCTACACTTCTTTGAGGATTCTTGACATGTCATTCGTGCATGCGTGTGTGTGTGTGTGTGTGTGTGTGTGTGTGTGTGTGTGTGTGTGTGTACATGCCCACTTTACCTTCTAGAACATAAATTGATAGTTGTATACAACACTTAAGTTTGACTGACTTCATAAATGCTGAAAAAGAAGAAGAAACCAAATTCTCCAAGACTTAGTGATGCCTGCATCCTAGAAGTTCTATTTTTATTTATGGATCCACAGACAAGTACGATGCTAAGCCAATAATACTACCTGGTGTTAGCAATTCACTGTGATGAAAGGAACAGGAGAACAATAATCTTGAGGCCTGAGTGACCTAAGTCTGTGACCATGGGCATGGCATTAACTTCCCTGGCTCTCTCTTTAATCACATGCAAAGTGTGAATTTGAACCAGTCATAACAGTCAGCAATTATGGAACAAGGCTTTGTTTGACACAAAGAATCAGTAATATGTATCGATGTTCCTTCTCTGCATAATGAGCCCTACTCAGAATAGAATGTGGGACAGAGCCACACATGGACAGCTGATGAGTGATTTACAAGTTCCTAAGTCCCCCCTATTCTAACGATGCTCAAGCATGGAAAGAACGGTAATTATAAGTCCAGGGGATAGGGTTAGACTTCTGCACTCTTTGATTCAAAGCATTCCACTTTAAAATGCATTTAAAATATTTAGGAAGGGATCCTAATGATGAGACCGTACAAATCAGAGTTGTCTAAATACGTGATGATGTTATCCAGTCAGATGGGCTGAAAAAAGAGTCATGAATCTAAGTTTCCCATCCCCCAGCCTCGGTCCTACCAGCCTATTCCCTTTTCAGTCCTGCTCCAGGCTAGCAGTCGGGCAGACTAGTTAAAAGACAATTAGTCCAATTTCACATTCTCTAGCAGCCGAAAAATTTCATGTTATTTCAGTCACAGTGGATGGATGCCAAGTTCACTGGAAGCGGCCCTGCTGATTTATCCAGTCCATTTTAATACTTTAGAAATACTGTTAAAACATGGCTGTCCTAATTACACAGGGATCAACGCACAGTGTCCCTCTCACCCAGGATTCTCCCAGAAGGGCTGCAATCAGCTGCATTCCCCTTAATTTCACCATGCAATTCCAACTAATTTCATCCTAGTACAGTGCTGTCAGACAACTCCCATGCCTCTGCGGTTTTAATCGATTAGCTCAATGTCTCTATAATGCATCACCAGCTGCCAGGCACAGAACTGGACGCTTTGCAAGCATTTCAGCTAAAAGACAGTTTAATTACTACACCAGCCTCTCAAAGGCATAGGCACAAGGCCTTGGAAGCAAATTATTAAAATATTTGGTGTCAACAAGCCACTTTATAACTGAGCAAACAATGACAATCCGAAAGATAGAAATAAGAAGAAAGTCGGGTTTTAAACTGTGAGTAAGCTTTTTATGGACTCTAATATATTCAAGCAAATGGACTGGCTTCAGCATCACTGTTTCCACAAGGCACAGTCTTTCCTGGTCATTCTTTGGTGGAATATATGAACATTTGGGACACTGACAGGCTTGGAACAATCTCCTTCACTGGAAAAGAAAATACAGAGGTACCTAGCTTTGGCACAAAAGTAGAGTAAGTGAGTCACAAATCTGACTACCCTGTACTCACAAATGATGGACTAAAACAATTAACTCTGGTCACACATGTGCCTTAACTGTCAAGGTTACAAGTAAAATTAAAGTACCCGTGGACCAAGTATTAGGTAAATATAGGTCATGGTAAAGCTAGAGAACTTTCTAAAGATACTTAAGTCAATCAGTTTAGCATGACGTGTTTTCAAGCATTCTGGGCATTTTTCAACCATTCTGGGTATCAAACAAACCATGAAAGCTGTGACCAAAAAAAAAAAAAAAATGTTCTTAAGCATGACTTAAGGGCTTTATACAGAACTGTGCCATATAAGCAAGCAAAAAAAAGAATTTATTTTTTTACAGCTATTTTGTTGTTTATTTATTTTGAGAGAGAGAGTAGGGGAGGGACGGAGAGAGAGTGAGAGAGAGAAGAGAGAGGGAGAGAGAGAATATCCCAAGCAGGCTCTGCACTGTCAATGCAGAGCCCCATACGAGGCTTGATCTCACAAACCGTGAGATCAGGACCTGAGCAGAAATCAAGAGTTGGATGCTTAACTGCCTGAGTCACCCAGGTGCCCTGATTTTTTAAAAATCTGTTTCTTAATGCATTTTTCACAAGACTCTAAAGATGAGTGTCAACAGTCAGTCTGCCTCGTTTGCCAACTTTCCTTAAAAAGATGTAAGTCTAGAAACAGGAAGGACGTCACTGACTACCAAACAAATGGTTCCTTCCCCAAACACCCTGAGACAAGAAATGTATACAGCCTCATTATCAAAAGGAGAGTAGAGGCATCAAATGAACTCTTACCTCCTTAATGAGAGGTACAAATTCAGTAATAGAATACCTTGTTTCAGAGAGAATTTGAAATATATCTATTTGGAATAATGGTCTTACAATAAGTTTAGGTATGTTATTTTCACTTCTTATAAATTCATGGTGATTTAAATTGTTAACTAGGGGGCACACTTAAGATGTATTAGGATAGGCAGAATATTTACACAGCACAATTCACTGAAAATGACTGGCCATTCCCCATATGAAGAAAAGGGACTAGCTATGATACTAGCAGTTATCTTTGGTAGTTTAAATCATTAACAATCTCTATTTTTTATTTAATCAAAATTTGCCTGTTTGATCCCTTATTTTTCCTTTCTTTACAGCATGATATTGACTCAGTAGTAACACTATGCGTAGTTTCTTACTGCTTTTAAAATGCTTCCAATTACATTCTATCATATAATCCACACAGCAAGCCTTTGAGACCAGTGGAATCGACTTTACTATTTCCATTTCATAGATAAGAAAACAGAGCCTCAGAGAACTTCACTGATTTGTCCAGATTCTGAGTGATAAAATTACAACCAAAACCCAAGTCCTTCTGAGGCGCATCATATGCTCTTTCCACTATTTTTCCATGATTACTAAAATATCTTAGGACCAACTATGATCAACAATCTTTCTTTTATTTTATATCACTGATGCCTAAGTCTCAAATATTCCATGCCCAATATTGCTGTTTTTCAATACAAGTATTTTTTTAAGGATTACTTTTTTTCCAATTTTCTTACTAGTTGGGTGACCACACAATTTACCACCCAAAGTGCAACCCTCTGAGAGTAAAAGAGGTTTGTTGATGATTACCCTGGAATAAATAGTTGAAAACAGGTAATGATCCCAGGCAAATAGGACATATGGCTATGGTACCTATCATTGGTAACCTACCACCACTAATGAAGCTTCTCAGAGAGAAGGTTCACGTATGCTAAGACTCCAAGCTTGTACTCAAGAACTGCAAGGTAACAGGTCACATCTATTCAACATACAGGTTTGCCCACACAGTGTTAGGATGCAGGTCCTTTGAATCTGTTCTCAATAAAGCAAATCAGCTGGCATTACTCATTTACAATCTATCTTGAGGCATTTCCATTTGAGTTCCTGACTCTAATTATTACATTGCTATTTTTACAGGTCAAAATCACTTAAATATTGGCAATTTCATGTGGTTTATCCTGCATACTTTGAGCATCTCCACAATTTCATTTGCAGGGTAGCAGGCTTTGCATTCTGATGTTATAGCATACCAAATCCCAAATGTCGCTTTCACTTTTTCTAGACTCTTCTTTCCCCTCACTGTTCTCTTGATTGCCTACCTGCTCAGAATCATTCTTTTTTTTTTAATTTTTTTTAATGTTTATTTTTGAGAGAGACAGAGTGTGAGCGGGGCAGGGGCAGAGAGAGAGGGAGACATAGAATCCAAAGAAGGCTCCAACCTCCGAGGTGTCAGCACAGAGCCCAACGCGGGGCTCAAACCACAAACCGAGATCATGACCCGAGCCGAAGTTGGATGCTCAACTGACTGAATCACCCAGGTGCCCCTCAGAAACATTCTTTATAGCCCTCTACACCTATGGTTCTCAAACTTCAGTGTGCACATGAATCATCTAAGGACCTTGCTTCAAGAAAACCATCTAGTCCAGGAGTTCTGGGATGGGGCAGGAGATACCCTGCAGTTTCAACAAGTTTTCAGGTGATACCAATGCTGATGCACAGTTTGAGGAGCAAGGCTCTAGAGGGGATTTTTCTGGCAGACATTAAGTTTTATTACCAGCTTCATCAGTCATTAGCTGATGACTCTGGTCAAGTTATTCAACTCCTTTGCACCTCAGTTTTCATATACATAAAATGACACCTATATCATAGGCCTGTTTGAATATTCAATGAAATGACCAGCTCAAAATGATTAGCATGGTGCCTGGCACATCATTAAATGGAGAATATGAAGTAGTCCATTATTATTGCATTTCATAAACATAAAAAGAAGACCTCTGTTTCTAGGAGGTTGTCTTCACCTGAATTTCTACAATATGATCTTGGGGCCACCAGCATCAGATATCCTAGGAACTTGTTAGAAATGCAGATTCTTGGGCCAAAACCAGACCTAATGAATTAGCAATGCTGAGTGCGGGGCCCAGTAATCTTTATTTAATAAACTTTCCAGTTGGTTTTGATGGATGGCAAAGTTTGAGAAGCACTCAGGCTTTTGCTTAGGAATAAGCTTTGTAACACAGAAATATTTACAGCAAAGTTATTCCACAAGGTTGGCCTCGCTGAACTGTGATGTGTATGATTCTTTTCATATCTATTACTATCCTGTTCTTCCAAATGAAATCTTCACATCCTTCCTGCTCATATAAATTACAGACCCACTTGCCTTAAAATTTTATGTTGACCTTCTTTATAATTTTAAGGTACATTTACTTTAAAATGTAGTATTATATATTTGAGTTGAAAATTACTAAATCTAGGATGCTCTAATTTTAAATTTGTTTACTCTCCTTCCTTTTTTATTCATGCTTTTGTGATGTACTAAATCTTTAAGCAATTAGAAAATGAGTACTTATTTATTTACACCAGATTATATAGTTAAGGTAAGCTAGAGAACTGTTAGAATAGTGGTTTTCATATCTTTGACACAGTTTTCCTGATTTTTTTGTACCTTTCATATAATTCTTCTTCCTTTTTATTCTTCTTTTGTCCTCTCCTTCCCCCATATCCTTCAGATACTTTTTCACATGGCTTGTAGGACTCTGCAATGTCCCAATTTTCCTACCAAATCACTGCTTGGGTCAATGTTTTGATTTATAAACATTGGAGAGTCCTAAAGTCTCTCTTCCCAGCCCTCTGGCTGTAAATATATCCGATATATACTGATAACTCCCAAATGTGGACCTCCAGCCCCTACTTCCCACCTAACTACAGACTCACATGGAACTGTCTTGACCTAACAGCTCTTAAATGTGAACTTGTAAAAAACTGAATTTTGGATTCCCAGAATTACCACTATTCTCTGTAGCTCAGGCAAAAGTTTTAGAGCAGCCTTGACTCCTTTCTTTCTCTCAAATCCACATCCAATCTATCAGATCATGGTAGGCTTAACCTTCAACCAAATCCTGATTGCTGCTCACCTCCACCCTGGCACCTGAGTGTAGGCTACCCCTCTCCTTCATGTAGACCTCTGCAACAAATAGTCTCTTGAACTAGTCTCTCTGCTTCCACTTTGGCCCTACCCAGTACATTTGCTACATGCAACTGCAGAATGATTCTTTTCATAATTCAGATCATCTCTACCCCCACCTAAAAGCCATCAGTGGTCTCCTTCCTTCTTAGATAAAACCCAAAGCCTATGTCTGGCACTGGCTACAGCTCCAACCTCATTGCCTCCCATTCACTCCTTTCTTATTTGCCTTCAGCACCACCAACCTCTTGTCTTTCCTAGATTCTGTCCTTCCCACTCCTATGAGGGCTCTGTATGCTGGTCCCTCTGTCTCTTCCCAGGGCTGTGTATCACTCACTCCCTCATTTCACTGAGATTCTTATTTAATATTGCCTGTCAGGAAGACATTAAGTACTAGGAATACCATTTAAAATGCCAACCACTACAGTATCCCATTCCTTCACCCTGCCTTTTATTTTTCTAGCATCCATCACTGATAATGTACGTATATTTGTTCACTGATCTCTGACAAAAATTAAATTCCATGAAAGCAAGGATTTGTTATATTCATTTCCCTATTCTAAGTACCTAGAACATAGTAGGCATTCAGTCAATACTTGGTAGTTTTTACCAATAAAAATTGAAGCTCAAAGTGAATTGCATATGGTATCAGCTAATCAGTGCCAGAGCTGGGACTAGAAATAAGATTTCCTGTTTTCCAACATCCATGCCTCTCCCATTTGACCACAATGCCTCCCTACTTGATGACGTCCCCTGAGAATAAAGTAATTCTCTACAATAGTAGTCAAGTGTTTTGGGGTTTTTTTTTTAATGGCTGGCATTTCTGTGTTTCTGGATTTTTTTTTTTCTGTAAGAAAAAAATACTTGGCACACTATCTAAATGTCATCCCGTATTGCTCTCTGGCCCCTCACACTGCTTCATTTTTCTTTGTAGCATTGATCATGGCATTACATGTGTATTTTCCTACTTTCTCCTCACACAAAACATAAGCTTGAGGGAAGTGTTACTTTGTTATTTTCACTTCTATATTCCAAATACCTGGCACATAGTAGACTTTCCAAAAGCATGCAACTAATGAAGGAATAAACGTGGCCATCTTCCATTCTACCAGCTACCCTTTCAGAAGGCCAGAACTTGGGGGACCTGGGTGGCTCAGTTTGTTGGGCGTCCAACTTCGGCTCAGGTCATGGTCTCGTGGTTTGTGAGTTTGAGCCCCGCGTCGGGCTCTGTGCTGACAGCTCAGAACCTGGAGCCTGCTTCAGATTCTGTGTCTCCACCTCTCTCTGCCCCTCCAATACTCATGCTCTGTCTCTCTCTGTCTCTCAATAATAAATAAACATTAAAAAAAATTTTTTTTAATAAAAAAAAAAAAAAGAAGGCCAGAACTCTACCTAGAAGAAACAAACAAAACTTTCTAGGAGAAGAATATTTATATCTTTACCAACATCCTACTATCATATTATCATTTATTGTAAGACATGTGAAAATAATCATAATTTATGTTTATAATAATTTGTAAGCGCTTTCTACATGCCAAGTCCTTTATGTTCATTATCTCTGATCCTCACAATAAAACCTGTGAAATTAATTACCATTATTATGCTCATTTTACAGATGAAGGAACTATATAAAGCTCATTAAAAATAAATAAATAAGTTACTTATCTAGGATCTCAGAGTTAGTAAATGATGAACTGGAGATTCATCCTAGAATCAATGCTTTTCTGGCTTGGAAATCCATGAGGTTTCTAATAAACCACATCACTTCCCCAAACTGGAATAGCATTCATGGGGATAAACATCATTGTTCACAGCAGGGAGATCAGGGGATCAGAATAAACGTTTGGTTTGGTAGTTACTTTTGGTTTTGTTTTTAATTTTTTTTTAACGTTTATTTATTTTTGAGACAGAGAGAGACAGAGCATGAACAGGGGAGGGGGAGAGAGAGAGAGGGAGACACAGAATCAGAAGCAGGCTCCAGGCTCTGAGCCATCAGCCCAGAGCCCGACGCGGGTCTCGAACTCACGGACCGTGAGATTGTGACCTGAGCTGAAGTCGGACGTTTAACCGACTGAGCCACCCAGGCGCCCCTGGTAGTTACTTTTGAAATCAGGTAAGGTCTGTAGGACATAGTACATAAACCCAGCTGATAGTCATGGTGACTGAAGAAAAATTAATTCCTTTTAATTGTTGTGATAACTGCATTCACCTCCTGTGATCATGCTCACTCCTGTGTTCCCCTGGTAATTATGTCTATAACACTTTTTGCAAGCCATAGGAACAGTGCATTCATAGCTCTTTTATCAAATTCCTCAGGGAAAATTAATCCTCCGTTCAGTCCGCAAATGATGATCATAAACAAATCCTAGGTCCAGGGCTAAGGCAAGTCATCAATACACAGTGCCTGCACCCCACACCCCGCTGCCAGCATAGTCAGCCTCAGGATGGAAAGCACGAAGCTGCAGGTGTCAACCCCTAGCAATCCGCTAGGGTGAAACCAGTGTAGGCACCCTTCGGTGCTTTCATATGAAACCAAGTACTTGAAAGAGGAGAGTAACTTCACTATGTGCTTTGACACTGAAAAGTTACAGAGTATCGAAGTATCTAAAGATCCACATGTAGTTTTGTGGCTTTGATTTCTTAAAAATTAGACTGGTGAAATTACATTTTGAAAGGATTTGGCCTTTAGTGAAACGGGGCCACTTGATCAAATAGTCCCATTATCCTAATTTATTGTGACTACATACGAAATTCCTTCATCAAATACCAACAGGAAAAAATAAAGAAAAAAGGAGGAAAACACCCAGGGAATACTGGCAGTCGAGTCACAATGCTGTTTGTAGACAGCCCCCTTAAACATGAATTCTACCCTGGCTGCTTCACTTTTGGCTTAGACTTCACAAGGAAGCGAAATTACTTAATTCATTATCAACCTACCCTGATTTAGATCTATGCATGTGAAAACCTCTGTTACTAATTTTAATTGCACTATTCCCTCTCTACAGGATACTGTTAAATTGGTTTGGTGAAATAGTAGTGAATCACATCAAAGTGGTGGGCTACATTTTATAATATATCTAAATAACTATCCCATTTTCCCAGCATGTTGCTATGCATTTTAAGTATTAATATTATGACTCTGCTTTAGAAGAATGTAGCCTTTTTCTTTAAAATAAATTTTCTTGCTCTTTTAGTACTGTTAAAATTGGGCTGGATTTTAAGTGGCTAACGAGTCATAAAAGAGCAGTATCTGCTGCAGGAACCACAAAAAAACATGCTGGCGGGCTCATAAAATATGTTCATGCAAGTCACTTGCAGATACATCATTCTGATACAGTAATGGTTTTTCCAAACTAAGTGGGCTCCCTTTTGTAGCTACACTTTATTATCTGGATTCTTATTTTCACTCTTACCCTTAGATCTTTAGAGAGAAGCATTTTTCCTCACATGCACATTTGTAAATAAAGAGAAGCAGTGAGGGTCAAGAGAAAAGAAGCAAACTCATGATTCAGATCTTAGAACTCGCACAGGCACTGCCACAGTTGTGCTTCTAGGACTTAAATATTGTGCAGTGTTTCCATTTCTTCAACTGATACAATAATGAAAAGGTGCCCCCAACTTTTCTTGCATAAAAATTTGGCCCTTAAAAAAAGTTCCTGGATTCCTGCCATGTATCTGGTAATGGGGAGCCATTGTGGTCCAAATGGAGCTGCTCAGGCATTTGCAGCAGGAAGCCTAATACTAGAACCCACCTAAACTCTAAACTCAGCCCCTGGCCAACCGAGAGAATACGTGCAATCCCCTGATTAATGGAGGCTTCAGTTATTTCATTTGTACTACTTGGATGATTTTTAGTTTCATAAAATTTGCACTGGGAACGGCACAGGTAATGCTGTCTGAAATAACTATAAGATCCAGATGGCCAACAGACACATGAAATGATACTCAACGTCACTCATCATCAGGGAAATATGAATCAAAACCACACTGAGATACCACCTCATACCCATCAGAGTGGCTAAAATGAACAACTCAGGAAACAACAGATGCTGGCGAGGATGTGGAGAAAAGGGAACCCTCTTGCACTGTTGGTAGGAATGCAAACTGGTGCAGCCGCTCTGGAAAATAGTGTGGAGGTTCTTCAAAAAATTAAAAATAGATCTACCCTATGACCCAGCAGTAGCACTGCTAGGAATTTACCCAAGGGATACAGGAGTGCTGATGCACAGGGGCACTTGTACCCCAATGTTTATAGTGGCACTTTGAACAATAGCCAAATTATGGAAAGAGCCCAAATGTCCATCAACTGATGAATGGATAAAGAAGATGTGATTTATATATACAATGGAATACTACTTGGCAATGAGAAAGAACAAAATCATGCCATTTTCAGCAATGTGGATGGAACTGGAGAGTGTTATGCTAAGAAAAATAAGTCAGTCAGAGCAAGACAGATATCATATGTTTTCACTCATATGTGGATCTTGAGAAACTTAAGAGAAGACCATGGGGGAAGGGAAGGGGAAAAAATAGTTACAAACAGAGAGGGAGGGAGGCAAACCATAAGAGACTCTTAAATACAGAGAACAAACTGAGGGTGGATGGGGGTGGGAAAGAGGGGAAAATAGGTGATGGGCATTGAGGAGGGCACTTGTTGGGATGAGCACTGGGTGCTGTATGCAAGCCAATTTGACAATAAATTATATTAAAAAATGAAATAACTAAGAAAAGGGGCCAGCTTTTTAAAATTGTTTTTATGTTGTTATTTATTTTTGAGAGAGAGAGGGAGGGAGAGAGAGAAAGCGCAAGCAGGGGGAGGGACAGAGAGAAAAGGAGACATAGAATCCAAAGACAACTTCCAGGCTCTGAGCTAGCTGTTGGCACGGAGCCCGAGGTGAGGCTCAAACTCATGAACTTTGAGATCATGACCTGAGCTGAAGTCAGACGCTTAACCGACTGAGCCACCAGGTGCCTCTTTTTCTTTTTTTCTTTCTTTCTTTCTTTTTTTTTTTTTTGTAAAGGGGCCAGTTTTAATGCTACAGTAAACAAAGAAGGGCAGTTCTGAACTCAGGCAAGGCCTGTGGAAATAAAAGGGAAGAGATAGCTAGAACCTGAGAACTAGCTAGATCTGGGAGGTGAGGGAGAAGGGGAGAATAGGATGACACCTGATTAATGGGTGCTACCACAGGGACAGAAGATAAAATTCGGGGAAAGAACAGGCTCACAGACAGGTTCACCTTCATGCGGCCAGAGGGATACAGAGTAAGAACTTGGAAATACAGACGCAGAGAGATTTAGAGTTAGGTTGAGAAATCACCACAGCTAATTGAATTTTGGAGTATTTTAGTGAAAGGTTTTTCTTTGGATATTCATTCATTCAACAACCATGTAGTGACTACTATGTGTCATACACTTATTCCAGTGCTGAGATAGAACAAAACATGTACCAACCCTGTCTTGATACACTTATAGCCTGTGACTATAGATGTATTTTTTCAAAGATAAAAGCATAAACGACCATTTTTAATGAGTTTATTTCACACGCCATCACTGTGCAAATAACTTTTTTAAAAAAGCATGTGACTCACAGGCTGTTGTTCAGGATGGAATAAATATTATAACTTCTAATTTATAAGTAAGAAAGTAAAGTCTCTGAAAATGTAACTTTCTCCAAGCTATAGACCTAGCAAGTCACAAGGTTAGGATTTAAACCTTTTTTTTTTTTTTTTAATTCCAAAGCTTTCAATTCCTATACTGTATAAAGTGAAAACAGAAGAACCATAATAAGCCTGAGAGAGGCATCAATTTAAGGAAGGCCAGCATAGAATGAGCCCAGGACCAATGCAAGGGAGAATGAGCAGGAGACTTCAAAGCAAAGAAGGTTAAGCGAGAAACCACTGGAAGAGAGGGACTGAGCAAGTTTAGGGAAGCAGGAAGTTGGGACAATGCACAGGGTTAAATGCTCCCAAAGGAGTCAAGTGCAGCACATCTATGCCCAACACCCACCGAGTCAGCTTTTAGAAAATCAACAGCCTGAACAGAGCCAGAGACCAGCCCTGGAGGACCAATGGGAGATTCACGAGTGGCAACAGTGATTGAAGGAACCTAAGAAGTAATTTAATTGCAGAGAAATTGCAAAGTAGAAATATTGGCCCATGGTAACAGGAGGAATTAGAATCGAGACGATAGTTTAATTGGAAATAATCCTGCTTTATAAAGTTGTAGAGTGATTGCAAAATTTTTTACCGTAATTTTCAGTTATCACTATCTTTTGAGAGAGCTTTTTTTTTCCCTTTCCCCAAGTAATTGCCTTGAATGAACGCCGTTCGCTTCCTGCTATGTCACAACTGCCAGAGTTCTAGTGATGTTTTATTTGAGGAAACAAAGTCAACACTTGTAAAAATGAAATGTAGTTCACTTTCACTTCTTATTTGGTCCTTCTATAAGGTACTTAAGATTATGACTCTGGTACAAAACCTGAAGCTCTAGCCAAACCAAATAGTTGAAACAAAGGTCATAAATATCCTACTGTGATAATTATGGGTATTATGATCAAGAAGCTGGTGTTCCCTGTGGGAAAAAAAAATGCAAGGATACCGAGTCTCAGAAAGAACTGCTAAGTATTATCACATTAAAAAATAATGTGCATGATTCAAATCAGGATTTGCCTAAGATGCTAAGCCAAACAGGAGTGGGGGGGAAAAAAAAGGTTTCTGGCAGGAGAAAAACATATCACGCGTGCTATACAAGGAGGGTGGCCCCAAGTCTGGAATCTGATGAGCACTTGAAGGCGTCACCTTGATCTTCATCAGCTTATTCACTGTTGAAAATTTACAGTCACTTGACTTATCCGTGTTTTGGGAAAAAAAAAGAAAAAAAACCAGAACAACATCACAGTAATAACAATCAGCTTGAGTTTTTTCTTCTCCTTTCCCTTTGAAAAATCATTAAGGATCATTAAAGGGCTCATCCTTTATTTCACAATAAATTAATAAGGAATGTTCCTATCTTCATTTTATAAATACCTTGTCAAAAATATTGTCTCCCCAAATAGATATATTAGTTACAGTACATGCCAGAACAGAGGAAGGTGAGACAGGAAAGTGCTAATTTAATTATGCTAATAGTGCTCCGGTAAGTGTGGAACCAGATGGTAAAGCTTGCTAACAATGGAGGGATTTTTTAAATCACGTATTTTTCAACAAGTATTTGTGCTCCAAAGCTCTATGCTAGTAGCGCTGGTGGAAAGATTATCCTTTCCTAGGCATGTTATCTACAAGACTGATGGAAAACTTCCCAGGGTGTATTTCCAGTGATCTCTATCCCTTGCCTACCTTGGCCTCCAGGAAGGTATTCATCTCTCAAGCTGGTTGACCTGTGATGTGCACAGAGAGGACAATCTGAATTATATAGCAGCCTGTCAAATGAGAACCCATGGTTGTGCCATGTGCTTAACAGGCTAAGGCCACAGAGTTACTATTTAAACAACAATAACAAAAGAAATACAAAGCTGGTTTTAAATTATGGTCTTCTGGGGGGAACAAAAAATGTAACTCGTCTAGCCATCAAACCAACATTACTTACTCCTATTCTGATGAATGATTATAAAAATCTACATAATTAAACTTATTAAATACCAGATCTGTTTTTGAAGTAGATAATCCCATTTTCCCCCCATTTTTCCACTTAATGGTCTTTTTCTGGCACGTACACACACACACACACACACACACACACACACACACACACACACACACCTCTGTACTAAATTTAACTCTTGAGTGCCTTATTCATACTAAGTTGTTAATAACTAAAAATTCCATCTTCACTAGGTAGAATTTAAATGTTTTTCTTCTCTGTTCTCTTGGCATTTTGTTCTTTTGTGGTAGATGGCATTGGCATGCCTCCCCACCACCTTTCCTTTTATAGTATCAATCACTCATTCCCTAGCTGCCATGAATGTAGCTGCCAATTATTCATAGTTGTAACCTCCGGATAGTTATTTTCAGCCACCAGGAGTCAAGTTTTCTGCAAAAGCCTGGGAGGTTACACTCAGTGGTTGGGGGAGAGGGGAGTGGTAGGGGGACAGGTCAATAACTGACTTACTTGGTGTACAAAAGGCCAGCCCCTTTCCTCCACCATATGGAGGATACTTGTTCCAGAGCCCCCCATAGGATCAGACTAAGGCTGTCCTTTCCCTGTTCTGTCCTCAACTTGCCTCACCAGTTTCAACTGCGAGTCTCTCTCTTTTTCTCTGTCTCGAGGACTTGCACAAGATTCCCATCTCAGGCTCTGCTTCCAGAGAACCAGACCTAAGACACCTCTGTGAAAGTCTGTGACACTCTGTAAGTCATGTAGTTCTGCAAGTTGTTACTTAAACGAATGTTATTTCACTATATTTCCCATCTATTAAGGTATTTTGCACTTTAACAGGTATTAATGCCTTAAGGTAAAGACATGAAAATATGAATAAAGGTTTTTGGCATTTGAGGTGATTCTTTTGTACATCTGAGGCCATTTGTAAGTCATGCCCCTTCTTTACCTTAAACTATTCCAAACAGCCTAAATATTTTTCACATTTCCTCAATCGTTTTCATAAATAATTATCTGCGCCAGGAACTTAAAACTGCAAAATGTTAAGGTCAATCATTTGAACCCCTCAAAATAAAGTCATCTATTTTTGTGTGTCTCTGGATCCAAACAGTTAGTGTCCCCTCAAAGGAGAGTGCAGTTAACGCAGGGGTTCAGAGTGTGGGCTCAAGACCCATCCTGGACTGAATTCAAATTCCAGGTCTGAAACTTCACTAGATTAGGTCTTGGGAAAGATAAACCTGCCCATGCCTGTTTCCTCATCCATAAAGAGAGGAATACAATAAGATAACAATTTAGAAAGTTTTATGTGGATTAAACTTTAACACAAGAGCATTCACTAAATCATGACAGTGAGTAAGCATGCAACAGATTTGAGCCATTTTTATGTTGAAATTTCTCAGTGCACTTTAGGATAGAACATGTTAGATAAAATCAGTCACTTTTTTTTTTCTAAGGGTTACACATTCAGGTCTTACTAGGCATTTCCAGGCCTAGCCTAGAAATCAGGGGGACAACTGGGTAAGTGAATGCAATAGATCCCAGGTTCACCACCAGGGCTTCAAGAAAACCTTAGTCTGTCATGACCTTTCACTTTACATGAATCCATAAGGACATCAAGCACAGAAGATGTAAATTACAGGGGCAAAGGCCTTTCCAGGACTCATTTCCTCCTGTCTTTTTCTGAGAGAGAGAGAGAGAAGGTGGGGATGGGGTGGGGGGAGGGGGGGAAGACCCAGAGAGATAGTAAATATTCTAATGGGGAGCATCAATGTTCTCCTTTGACTTAAACACATGCAAACGACTCTTAATTTTCCAATATCCATGATTTAGGCTGGCAGGGAAAAAAAAACAGAAAATTATTCTACTTCCTGAACTCCTTGAAGGTAGAGACTACACCAAATACATTTTAGGAGCTTTCCTACAGTGCTCTGTTACAGTTATAGGCATAACATAATTGACTGATAAATTGCTGATGGAAAGCTGGTAGAGAAAAAAAGAGCTAAAGCAAATCTGTATACCAGTAAAAGATTATACTTTAATATTATATATATATAAAATATCTTATATATTATATATATTTTGTATGTATTTTATATAGATTTATATATAAAAGAGAAACACAGACATCCATTACAAGTAAACAGCAAAGACAAGGCCAATTATGTAGCAATGAAGACAACATGAACCACAAGCAATCATAAGAATAAAGGTTTCTACCCCCTCAAAGACTTGACAGTTTTATATAACTATGTCTTACCATATTATTACTTTTATTTACAAAATATTGTACATACAGATAGTATCTCAAAAACATATGAAGAAAGGAGTCAAAGAGTCTGACCTAAGGAAGGCATCATTAAGAGTTCTATTAAGAGAATGCAAAAATCCTCAACAAAACATTAGCAAACTGAGTTCAACAGTACATTGAAATGATCCGGTGAGATTTATTCCAGGGATACGACATGGTTTAACATTCACAAATCAATGTTACACACCATATAAACAGTATCTCGGTACAGAAAAATCATCTAACAAAATTCACCACCCTTTCATGGTAAACTCTCAACAAAGTGGGTAGAAAGGGAACATATCTCAGCACAATAAAGCCCATATCTGGCAAGGCCATAGCTAACAACATACTCAACGGCAATGAGCTGAAAGTATTTCCTCTAAGGTCAGGAACAAGACAAGGAAGCTTACTCTCCCCTGTTTTATTGAGCACAGTCTGAAAATCCTAGCCAGAGCAATTAGGCAAGAAAAAAAAAGACATCCAGATAAGAGAGGAAAACATTAAACTGTCTGTTTATAGATGACATGATATTCTCTATAAAAAACCCTAAAACACCACCAAAAAAAAAACCTTAGAACAAATATATTCAGTAAATTGAAGGATATAAAAGTCAGTATAAAAAAAGGCGGTAAAAAAGTTGTGTTTCTATATTCTAATAAACTATTAAAAAGAGAAATTAAGAAAACAATCCCATTAACAATGACATAAAAAAGAATCAAATATTTAGGAAAAAATTTTACTGAGGAGGTAAAATATCTATATACAAAAAACTATAAAATATTGGTGCAAGAAATTGAAGAAGACACACATAAATGGCGAGATATTTCATGCTCATAGATTAGAAGAGTTAACATAGTTAAAATGCCCACACTACCCAAAGTGCTCCACAGATTCAGTGCAGTTCCCATCAAAATTCCATTGACATTTTTTTCATGAAAATAGAAAACCAATCTTAAAATTTCTATGGAACCACAACACAACTCATGTGTAACCAAAATAATCTTGAGAAAGAATGAAGGTAGAGGCATCCCACTTCCTGAATTCAAACTATATTGCAAAACTATAGTAATCAAAACAGTACGGTACTGGAATAAAAACAGACACATAGATCAATGAAAAATAATTCCAAGTCCAGAAATAAAACCATACATGTATGGTCAATTCTTGACAAAGGAGCCAAGAATATACAATGGGGAAAGGCAGTTGCTTCAATGAATGGTGCTGAGAAGACTGAACAGCCATATGCAAAAGAATGAAACTGGACCACTATCTTACTCTGTACACAAAAACCAACCAAAATGAACTGAAGATCTGAATGTAATACCTGAAACCATAAAACTCCTAGAGGATGACACAGGGGGTAAGCACTCTGAGACTGGTCTTGGCAATGAGTTTTTGTATTTGACACTGAAAGCAAAGGCAACAGAAGCAAAAACAAGCAAGTGAGACTACTACATAAACTAAAAAACGTCTGTACAGGAAACCACCAACAGAATGAAAAGTCAGTCTATAGAATGGGAGAAAATACTTGCAAACCTCATTTCCCAAAGAGGTTAATATCCAAAATATACAAGTAACTCATATAACTCAAAAGCAAAAACCCAAATAACCAAACTAACAAATGGACAAAGGACGCAAATAGACATTTTCCCAAAGATGACATATGACTGGCCAACAGGTACATGAAAAGATGCCCAACATCACTAATAATCAGGGAAATGCAAATTAGAACTACAGTGAGGGGCACCTGGGTGGCTCAGTTGATTGAGTGTCTGACTTCAGCTCAGGTTGTGATCTCACAGTTTGTGGGTTTCAGCCCCCCGTCGGACTCTGTGCTGACAGCTCAGAGCCTGGAGCCTGTTTCTGATTCCGTGTCTCCCACTCTGTCTGCCCTTCCCCTGCTCACACTCTGTCAATCTCTCTCTCAAAAATAAGTAAACATTAAAAAAAAAAACACATTGCCGTGAGATACCATCTCATGCCTGTTAGGATAGCTAGTATCAAAAACAAACAGCAAATGCTATGGACATAAAAGAACATTTGCAGGCTGCCTGGGTGTCTCAGTCAGTTAAGCCTCCTACTCTTGATTTCAGCTCAGATCATGATCTCATGATTGGTTCGTAGGTTTAAGCACCATGTCGGGGTTCATGCTGATAGTGCAGAGCCTACTTGAGATTCTCTGTCCTTCTCAAAATAAACAAATAAACTTTTAAAAAAAATTAAAAAAGAACATTTGCACACTATTGAGCAGGAATGTAAATTGGTACAGTCACTATGGGCAATAGTGTGGAGGTTCTTCAAGAAATTAAAAACAGAACTACCATTTGATCCAATGATTCCACTTCTGGGTATGTATCCAAAGGAAATGAAACCATCATCTCAAAGACATAGCTCTACTCTCATGTTTATTATACCATTATTCACAACAGCCAAGATATGGAAATAACCTTGGTGTCCTTTGATGAATGAATTTTTAAAATGCAATATATTCACACATGCACGTGCACACACACACACACATACTCACACACTAGAATAGTATTCAGCCTTTAAAAAAAAAGAAGAACCTCCTGTTTGTAAACAAATTGGAGAGCACTCTGAAAAAGAAAAACAAGGTTAAATTTATAAGAAATAGGGAGTACAAAAGGGGCTGGGAGTGGAGGAAATTGAGAGGTTGGTAAAAGTATATAAACTTCCAGTTATAAGATGAGTCAGGTCTGAGGATCTAATGTACATCATCGTAACTATAGCTGATAACACTTTTGTAAAATGGATATGGAGAGTAGAACTTAAATGCTTTTCTCTCTCTCTCTCTCTCTCTCTCTCTCTCTCTCTCTCTCTCACACACACACACACACACACACACACACACACACACACACACACAAAGTAAATACAGGAGGTGACAGATGTGGTAATTCAATGGGAGGAATCCTTTCACAATGTATATCAAATGACTGCACTGTACACTTTAAATATCTTACAATTTTATTTGCCAATTATAACTCAATAAAGCTGGGGGGAAAATAACTACTTGAAGAGGAAGGAAAATAAGGGAGAGGAAAGGAGAGCAAAGGGAAGCAGGACAGGACAGTAAATATGGCTTATAATATAAAGGCATATAAAAAAAAGAAGGAAAGGAAAGGAAAGGAAAGGGAAAAGAACCAATGAGACAAATGAATTGAAAGACTTGGGATCACCCAACTGCTGGCATGCAGTCCTCAGGCCAGGCACCACTGTCCCTTAGACAAGCAGGAGAAGGTGCTAGATTTATAAAAGTCACTGGGAGTTTAAATCATCTGGGCCAAGTTTGCCTAAGATACACCTCTCTTTGGGCAAGTCTCTTATCCCAAGGCATTCTGAAACTTAGCAGCTGGAGAAAAGAACCATCAAGAATATGAGAGTCATGTTTTAATTTTTTATGCTATCTCAAATTTTTTATGCTATCTCAAAGGCAACTTGTTGAATGGATAAGTAAGTGCTAAATTCTTCACAGCTGTGAAAGAAAGTGGACTGGCTCCAGATCATGTCTGCATAGAGTGATCATGAATTGTGAAATACAAGTTTGCTCATTTCATCTCAGTAGGTATCACTAGCACACCTGTGTGCATGCTCCACACTGGGTGTAGTGTTTTGTGGCATGACGACAAATTAGACATGCAGATTTTGGCCTCTGGAAACCTGTAATCCAGTTTAGGGTGGTTACAATCTGTAATCCAGTTTAGGGTGGAAACCTGTAATCCAGTTTAGGGTGGGAAATAATCATTTAAATATATTTTAAAAAAGTGTTTTAAATTATTTCCATCTTAAATTATCTTGAAACTTTTTATTTAGTGAAACAAACTCCAGTAGAATATGTCAGTAAAATCTATCTTACCTTCATGAAGAAGAATGTTGGCTTATATTATAAAGGCATATAAAAAAAAAGCTTAATTTCATGGTTGAGATTTCATAAGCATTTGGAGCGCCTACAAAAATCTTTCAACTCTAACAAACATAGCTCCTCCCTATTCTTAATTCTCTTTTCTACACTTTGATGAGATGACAGAAAGGACAACAGATGTCTATGGGCCTCTCATAAGTCAAGACCCTTAAATGCTGGTGACACTACCTCAGCACATTAAGTTTAAAAAATCTTCTACCTGTATATATTCACTTAATATATTCTCATTTGTACATTTATGTAGTAAAATTCACACCATAAAACATAGAGAAAGTACAATGAGCTGGAAGCAATATCTTCTAGTATTCTTAATACCCCAGGAATAGCCTGACCTTGGTATGCTCAGATTCCCCAAAGTCTTAAAATTATACAATGTGAATTGTGGCATTTAATTTATTTTATTCTATATGCTTTAAAATGCAACCATTGATTTTTTAAAGCCTTTGGGCAATATACAATAGCAGATTTCATAAACTACGGGGTAAAAATGACAAAGTCATAATAACAAATGTCAAGCTGGCAATTACCCATCCCAAACAATTCTTCACCTTCCTAAGTCAGATATTACAAATGTGTCTCTTTTGGACAGAAAATGAGAGAGAATTTTTAAACCCACTAACTCTCCTAACAGCCTTCTAACATCTATCTCTAAACATGATCAATAAGAAGTCTTGACAATGCCCAGAATATGAATGCAAATACCTGTACTGGCCAAAGTACTAAGAGTCTGTAACACATGCGATTCCATTACCAGTGCTCTGTACAAATAGTTGAACTTCCCTTGGGGAGTCCTTCAAAATCACAGTGGATGGGGAGATAAAGGGCATAGATAGATCTTGCAAAGGCATTGGCTAAATGACCTCAGTCAGATCACTTAAGCTCCAGGAACCTCAGTTTTCTCATCTCATCTGTAAAATGAGGTGACTGGGCCAGACGTATACAAGGCACATAGCCACGTATCACATGTATGGTAGGCAATCATTACATTGTAAGTTTGGGGGGTTTATTTTAGTTATTGTTTTTATTTCATCTCTGCATTTTTCTGAAATAGAATAGCAATTATATCTGAAGTGGAAACATCACTTTTGGCTCCATGTTGAGGACTCTCATACGGAGGTTTTACTATAGGACTTTCCACCTAGACAGATTCTCCTCTCAGTTCGAATTATTCTATTTCACACAACTACAAAAAACAAGAGCAGAGGGGCAATTCTGA
This sequence comes from Panthera tigris, assembly GCF_018350195.1. Taxonomy (NCBI): domain Eukaryota; kingdom Metazoa; phylum Chordata; class Mammalia; order Carnivora; family Felidae; genus Panthera; species Panthera tigris. The sequence goes on along the minus strand of NC_056665.1, from coordinate 82,479,494 downwards.
CCTGGCAATTTTTATTTCCAGGTATTCAAAGTGGTTGAAATGGTCCTGGTGTCCACAAATTAAAACCTATCCTGTCACTGGTGTCTATCAGATATAAAAAGGAGACTGTGTACTCAACTCATCCTTTATATTCTTTCAGACAGGTAGGCCTCTTTAATTTCAAGTGACTGGTAAGTCTCAGGATCCACATAAGAGCGAAAACATATGTTATCTTTCTTTCTCTGTATGGCTTATTTCACTTAGCATCACACTCTCCAGTTCCATCCACATTGCTACAAAGGGCCATATTTCATTCTTTCTCATTGCCACGTAGTACTCCATTATGTATATAAACCACAATTTTTTATCCATTCATCAGTTGATGGACATTTAGGCTCTTTCCACAATTTGGCTATTGTTGAGAGTGCTGCTATAAACTGAGGGTTGATGGGGGGTGGGAGGGAGGGGAGGGTAGGTGATGGGTATTGAAGAGGGCATCTTTTGGGATGAGCACTGGGTGTTTTATGGAAACCAATTTGACAATAAATTTCATATATTAAAAAAAAGAAAAGAATTTCAAATGACTGAAAATGAGCCTCAAGAATGGGAAATGACACTTGTGATGAGCACTGGATGTTGTATGTAGGTGATGAAGCACTGAATTCTACTCCTGAAACCAATACTGCAGTGTATGTTAACCAACTAGAATTTAAATAAAAAATTGAAAAAGGAAAAAGAATGGGAAATGCAATGACTTCTCAAAAACGGTATTATGTTTCCCCAACATAATATACTCTAAGGAATACACCAATAAATGTGTGTGTGTGTGTGTGTGTGTGTGTGTGTGTGTGTGTATGTATGTGTGTACCTCTAAAATGCAATACTCTTGGGGCGGCCTGAAATCAAGTTCTGTGTCAGGCTCTGTGCTGATAGCATGGAGCCTGCTTGGGATTCATTCATTCTCTCTCTCTCTCTCTCTCTGCCCCGCCCATGCTCACATTCTCTCTCTCAATAAACATATGGACATACACATACATACATACATACATACATACATACATACATGCATATATACTTAAGATGCACTACTCCTTGAAATGCCCTTAATAAAGGAAACAATTCAGAGTGTCAACATAATTTAATGACAGACCATCAGAGAGCCAATATATAGGGTCTACTTTCAATATGTCAAGCAGGAAAACAAAATAAAGGCAGTTGTAGAGGATATCAGACTTGGGCTTCAAGGCCTCACTGCTCAGGTTTGCATCTGGCTCCATGATTTACCTTGGGTGAGTTATTCATTTCTCTGTACCTCACTTTTCCAAGTGTATAAAAATAGTATTCCCTTACTAGGACTGTTCTGAGAAGTGGGCCAACACATGTAGGGCACTGAAAACAAAGTCTGGCACAATAAAGTTTAGCCTTTAATTTATTTGCTATTATAACCTGAGAAAACAATTTTAAATACCTTGCTTTTAGTAAATATCACAGAAAAGACAAAATCCGTTACCATATAAAAGCGACAGCCACGTCCATAGGTAGAAAACTCTATTGTAAAAATGACAATAGGATTCCCTAGGAAAACTCTACAGAGGAGTCAATACTATTAGCAAATTGAGAAGTAGGTAATGTCAAGTCCCATACTTATTAAATCTACTTTATAGTTCTTTGAAATAAGGCCAGAGTTTGGTGGCAGAATGTTAGGAGTATACTTCAGAAACCAGACTTATTAGGCCAATCCTTGGTATCCAACCAGAGATGGCCCTTGTTGCCTCCTTCCCCTTAAAGATGCTGGCCATGGGACTAGTCTTGAGGGAGGATCTCCCCTATTAAAGTAGCTCCTCTGGAGTAGACAGCAGAGAGTGCTGTCCATTGGTGATGGTTGGTAGTGGCGACAATAATTATGGAAAGTGGAAGAGCCCTTACTCTGTGCTTGCCATTGCACTAGGCTCTTTACCTTATTATTTTCTCAAGAAATATGACCAATCATCAAGAAAATTCACTGAGACGAACACTAGAAGAAAGGAAGGCATAGGAGGAGTTGGAACCAGGCTGTATACTATGGTTGGAGGCCTTAGATCCTGGGCCTCTGAGGGACTCTTCACAAAAGGAGGCCAGAGAGCCCTGATCAAGTGGGCAGTCATGAGAAAAGGCTGGTGTTGTGGCTGAAGGCTGGAAAGGGAAAAGAAGGAAATAAACGCACGTTGTGTACTTGCTATCATTCGTGCTTCTTGTGGGAAAGGAATTTGCTAAAAGAAAGGAAGGCAAGGTGGCAGGTCAGCGGAGGGAGTTCCTCAAGTTTCATCCATCTCTCAAACATCCCTAGTACCTTTTCAGACACTAACTCCTCTAATTAAATCTACCTCTTCTAGTAAAATCTAGTTAAATCATACCTGCGTGTGCACAGACCATTAATAATCCACACATCATAGCATACAGTGTTAAATGCAAGTGTTCAGGTTTATCTTCTTTAAAAGCAGCCCTCTCACATAGATTATGTCATTCGCAAATCAGTTACCTTCTCAAATCAGTTTTTAACAAACTATGCTCCATTATTTCCATTAAAAAACTAAAATTTTTGTTTTGATGTCCTTGGGCTATTTTGTTTACCAATTAAAAGAACATTTTTATTGAGCTGATGAGTCTATAAATTAAAAAATAAAATCTAACAAAATGCCATGAATGATTGTGACAAAGTGAAACTAGGCAATGTTTAACTGTTATTAAATATGTCCAAGGTAACAATTTTAACATTTCATCATGATTTGATTGAAATCACTTAGATTGTGTGCCTACCTAATTTCAATGAAACAAGGTGAAAATATGACCTTTCAGGTCCTGGCAAGCTGCTCAATCAATCAACTTTATCATGCTCTGCATGTAATCCATCTGGTTCTATATTGAACTTGAAGGAAATCTGAAACAATGGTGTAGAAAGTAGAATTGTACTCACTACACTTGTATTTCTTGGCTTCTGAGGCACAGTGTGTCTTTACAATGTAACTATGAGACAATCAACACTAAAGTAGGCAAAAAGTTTCTCCCAGGATTAATTTCTAATTAAAACATCTAGGATGTTAAAGAGAGAGGCAGAAATACCAACACCATGAAGTCTTAACACATGCTACTTTCTAAACGGAAAGATGCCTTTCTTCCACTTGTTAAAAATTCTTCTCTTTACTTAGGCCTTTGATTCAAATATGTCTAGCTTAAAACAAAGCAGAGGACAGAGCCATTTTTAAAGCCAACTCTTTTTTTTTTCTGTCAAACTACTAGCAGGTAGTGTATTTTCAATTCCAGAGGAGCTGAACTTTCTGCTCCATTACCTTTTATCAAATACTGTGTATTTCCAAAACTTCTCTCCTTGCTCTCAAGGCAAGCAGGGACTCCTCATGATTGTTGCTAAGCCCACGAGCCAAGAAGTCCTACGATAAGATAGATGCCACCACTATTTCTCAGCATTGTTTTAGGATGAAAAGGTGTCTGAATTTCAAAGTCCACTACTTTAGAATAGAAATAGAGGTCCCTAACTTCTTACACGGAAAAAAAAAAAGTATACTGGAGGAAAATTACTTTGACACATAAAACTGTTACATCACACTTGGTATTACGATGACCCGAAATGTTAAATTGCCAGTTACTTACCAGGTTTATATTCTGAACACCTGAAAAAGTCCAAATACCACCTCTGACTTTATATTAAACTGAGAAAAATTCTTAAATGCAGTATTAAAACTGTGAATAGCGAACATATAAAAATAAACAGCATTTTACGGGCACAATTCCTTCTTTGAAGAGTTACTGTCTTAAATGTATGTTACAATGGATGTATCTTACAATGACAGACTAGAGTTGGTCTGTGTATCTAGTAGACCCTAATATAATCTTTGTCCGGATTCCTAATACCAATGTGACAATTAGAAAAGCTTACAGGGTGCCAACAACAAACAACAACACCACAAAACATCCCAAAGCAAACAAACAAACAAAAAAAGAAACAAGGAAGGAACAAGGTGATTTAAAAATAAAAGCTTATAGAGCTGGGTTTTCTTCAAATCAATGATCTATTGGATTAAATTCAATTAATATAATATTTTATTGAGGAAATACGACAACTCAGAGAGAAGAACAAAGAATGCTGCCTACGGAGAATGATTGGAAAAACCTTCACTAAGGAGGTGGCACTTTCCGGGGCTTCTTGAAGAACTGCTAGCACTGGGATAAACACAAGAAAGGCAGGATCGTATTCCAAGCAGGAGGAAAAATAAGTGGGAAAGCTACACAGGTGGCTGATAGCGATACCAGATGGGTTTGTACTGTTTGCTTCATGTTGAAAAGCAGAATACTACTATCCACCCTGCAATGGGTTTGAAAACACTTCAATAAGTAAGTTATGGGGATGTAATGTAGCAAGGGGACTACAGTCAATAATACTGTTTAAGTAGATCTTAAAAGCTCTCATCTTAAGAAAAAAAAAAAAAAGTAACTGTGTGTGGTGATAGATGGTAAACAGACTTACTGTGGTGATCACTTCACAACTACGCAAATGTCAAAGCATTTTGTATACTTGAAAATAATACAATGTATCTCAGTTATACTTCAATTAGAACATGCTTTAAAACTTTAAAGGGTTATCTGGACATATATGAACACAGGATTATCACTAGAAGTAAACACGAACCGACTTCAGTCAGTAGGCAAATGTAGTTGCTGCAGGTTTCTGAAAAGGAAAAACATAACTTCTACCCCTCCACCCCTGCCCTGCCAAAAGTGGAAATTGGTTAGGATTCTAAATGGCAACCCACTCTTCTACCATTGTAATAAAATGTATGCAGTGAATTATTTCAATGTTGTGAGTATTCATAGGACCTGACCTGGGTATGTTGACTGTCTCAGACCTTCATGGATCACCCTCATTTTTCCTGTCTACCTCACTGACAGTCTTCCAAGTCTCATGTGAATGGAAGACATACTCACCTACTATTCTTTCAATCACCTAGACTTTAAATTTGAGAATCATCATTAACAGATCACTCTCTGTAACATTTCACTTTGCAACGATATTTCACCTCCATTCAATTTCAGGTTTATTCTTCTCTGCTTCTGACCAAGAACAGTTTGCCTTGGCCCCTCTCCTCTCCTATTTGCACATACCAAATATGAATCTAATCTCTCTAACCTCTTCCTCCCTCCTTCAGTTAGAACTTTGATTTAACTTAGGAGAAAAGATAAACTTAATTTGAGTCCTGCTGCTCAATATAGAAGCGTATGGTCAGATTTATCATTACTTTAGGGCCAGTTGGGGACTTGCATAGTAACTTAGAATCACAAGACCAACCTGAATGCTGGCTGACCTTAACCTCCTCCCCACCAAAAAGAGTTTAACAGGTAGAAATGGGTTCTTCTTGTAAAGATTTGTTTAGCTCATTTAAGTATATGCCAATAAATCGTAACTAGATATTCAAAAAAATCTAAGTTCAATCTCTTAAGATACAAACATAAGGATCTAAGGATCTTTTCACATAATAAAATAACTAAGGTTATTCCTTAGGAGAAAAACAGTGTTGGGGATAAAGAGATGTGAAAAACAGATAGTAGTCTTTGGAAAACATTTATATACAAGGTAAATGGCCATGCACTGAGGATCCCAGGGCCAACAAAATAACCATGCATGCTTTTGGTTCTCAAACTATGTGACCCTTTCAGTTCAGTCACGGTGTCCCTGTGTTCCATGCTTCCTCCTCCTCTACTCCTGGATCGCACTGACTCAATCAGATTCATCACTTGGTTTCGTGGTTAAGTTGCTACTGCTTATTTATATATATTCTTACATTTTTAATTTATCATCGGGAGCAGCTTATTATTCCTATTTGTATTTTAAGATCAATACCTAGATGTGGTCACACTGAGTTTTTATCTGATTATAAAGCTGATACCTTTAACATCCATCCCAAGCACCATGAACCTGTCATGACATTTGAGAATTATCATTAACAGATCATTCTAACATTGAAACTCAAAAGACAAGGTTTCATGATCTGACTTATTCCTTCCCACTTTGGTGGGATTCTTCCCTTTAAATAGAAAAAGAGCAAGAACAAAATATTGTTTTTGATTGTTTTACTTTTACAATATTTCCTCACCCCCAAAACATTTCATGAGTGTTGCTTATCATAGGTGTTCTTTAACATGAATTATCAGGATAACAGTGATTATTAAGTAGGATTATAATTCATGCTTGTGTTTTGCCTATTCCATCTGTGTAAGAAATAGCAGGAATCAGGGCGTCTGGGTGGCTCAGTCAGTTAAGCATCCAACTTCAGCTCAGGTCATGATCTCACTGTTCATGAATTTGAGCCCTGCATCAGGCTCTGAGCTTGGAACCTGCTTCACATCTGTGTCTCCCTCTCTCTCCTCCTCACCCCCTCCTCCTGCTCATGCTCTGTCTCTCTCTCAAAAATAAACATAAAATAAACATAAAATACAGTAAAACAAAACAAAACAAAACAAAATAAATAGTAAGAATAAAGAGAAGCAGCTATGGATTTTTTTAAGTAAAATCATTTAAGTAACAAAACCATATTTCTATTCCATAGATAAGAGAAGAATCTGGTGGATAGTCTAATTAGAGAACCGTTTTATGAATTGGAAAATTAGGAATGAGTGGTCATTAGCACTTCTTATTGTACTCTCTTCTACAAGGTAAAAAAAAAAATGAAATGAAGGAACACGAGATAAAATTGGAATTAGTGTCTAGAAAACACTGAAGTAGGAACTATGAAGCTCCAACTCTGAGCCAGGAGATTGAAAGACAGGACTCACCACAAACGGAGAGAAACAAATTCCAAACTGCAGGCCTTCCTTTCCTGAATATAATAGAATTAGAGTTAAAGAGAATGAAAGGGGAGTATTTCTTTCATTCACCTAAGACATGGAAGATTGCCAGTAGAGAGGAAAAATGAGGGTGATCCATGAAGGTCTGAGACAAGAGAGATGATACAATCAACACACCCAGATCAGGTCCTATGAATACTCACAACATTGAAATAATTCACTGTATACATTGGATTACATCAGTATAGAGTATAACTCTAATCAACAGCTTGGAAAATTTTCTATTTTCAGGTTATCGTTATCCCACCTACATTAGTTTTACCCAAATAGGAAGGACAAAGAACCAGATATACAAGGTAGTCTTAGTGGCACCCAGGTAGCTCAGTCAGTTAAGCTTCTGGCTCTTGATTTCAGCTCAGGTCATGATCTCATGATTTGTGAGATCAAGCCCCACACTGGGCTCTGCACTGTCAGTGCCGGCTTTGGATTCTCTCTCTCTGCCCCACCCCAGCTTGCACGCTCTGGCACATGTGCTCTCTCTCAAAATAAACAAACTTAAAAAAAATAAAAGCTAGTCCTAAAACATAATACCATCTCTACTTTAAGTTACTATAACTTCCTTAAAGAAATTGGTACACTAGCGAGGTGGTCAACCTTCTTGATTTCCTAAGTACCTTAACAACAGCGACAATAAAATATTAAACTGATTATTCTCATTTTGTTTTGCTACTCTCAAGAAGTGCCCATCAAAATAGGATTCAGATTTCTGGTGGAATTAACAAGTCCTAACAATGTAGCTAAATTTATCACAATCTCTATTATATTCCCAAAGAAGGAGAGGAACCCAAATATAATCCAAAATGACTCCTTTGTGTCTACTGGCATATAATCTACCCATGACAAAGGTCTGTGGCATTCCACTTTTGCAGTCTAATAGCAAAAAAAAAAAAAAATCATTAAAAGATGAAATGGCACTTTTATTGGGGGGAACAAGCAAATGAGAGTAATTTCTTCAATTGTGATAAGCCATCCTTCCCTGGAGTGATCCGTTAATGGCAGATTTTAGAAAAGAGCCACACTCAGTGGTAACCAGGATGTTTAGAGAACTTAAATATTCTTCATATCATTTTCCAAAATTGATCTATTCCCATGGCATACTTTATTCTTCACTTGAACAAAAAGCAACCCCATCAGCAGGTGTAAATGTAGCCACAGCTTTTAGTCAAATAAAGAATACATTTAAATCTTTAGACTTACTGGTTACAAGTATTTCACCAGGAGCTCTGTGTTTTAGGTCTGTTTGAGGCCCAAGGAGATACTTAAGTGCTGTAGTTGGGTAAGTTATAGAGAGAGGATGCCTTTATAGGATGCCTCTAAATTATGTTAAGAGTGGGACTAACTGGGGGAGCAAGGCCCAAGGCCTGGAGAACACAGGGGTCAATGTGGTAAAACAAGGGTAGGGGTGTCCCTTCCCCCATGTCTGAGGAGAAGAGGTGAGTGTGAGTGCACAAAGAGCTATACTCACAGGTATGGGAGCAAGAAGCTGAGGTGGTCCTGCCTGGCACTTTGGTCTCTGGGAGGGGATGGAAGGAGGAAGCTCATTCCTTAGGAGAGAGGGAGGAGTGAGCTTGATAGGATTAGGGCATAAAGAATGAGGTCATGTTTGGGGATGTGGCCCAGCAGGATGAGAGAGAAAGCTGACCAGGAACATAGGAAAGGATCTCTACCCACAAGATACAAACCAACCTTTGACACTACACTCGAGGAGGAGTCCATCTATGAACTCAAGCCAGCCTTCAGTTCTCTTTGTCCTCTTACTTTCTGGAGATCTGCTTTCATGTCTGTAAAATGAGGACAATGACTGAATGACCTCTGAAAGACATCCAGCCACAGATTTCCATAATTTTTGCTTCACATGTCACTCATTCTTTCAAAACACAATCTACCGACTGCCTGCCTTAAAAACAAAACTGACATTAAAATTATGCCAGAAAAAATAAAGCCAAGAGTACCGTGTAATGAACAAATATTTAAGTCCAAATTAAACTGCATTTGATTATGAAGGAAATAAAGTTACAATATATACTCAGGTTGAGCAGTAGCAAATTGTAGCATATTTATCTCCTGGTTCAGGTTTTTCTAAAACAAACAAATAAAAAATTATAATGGCCAGTATGAAGCAAAACAAAATGGATCTGTTTTGAAAGGGTCTCCCTGGATTATATCCTAATTCATCACAAAATTACAAGCAAACTGAAATTGATAATACTTGGGGTAGATCTTAAAATCTAATTAGTAGAATTACTGGTAATTCACCATTTCCTAGACTTAAATTGGATCTGTTACCATTCATAATTTATGAAAACAAAATCAATCAAAATAATTACAATCCATTCCAAATGAGTGGAATTATTTATTTATACTCTCCTTACCCCCCTCCCCTGTGAAAGGGAGAAACTTTTCTATGATTAAATGCATTGCTTATTAAACCAATTTCTGTGGTCAAAATGGATAGGGTTTTATTGTTGTTAAGGGATTTAAATTCACCAAAATTTACCTAAATATATTTAGATACACATTCAATGGTCAAATAGAAATCTACAAGCAAATCCTATAGTAATCTATTGGTTCTTGTTTTAAACAAAGAGAAAATCTACATTTTTTGAGTAATTTTAGAAAACTCTTCATGTCTCTGTAACATAGATTAACTCCAAACAAATGATTTCTAAGTTATGCTTTGGGTCTGAAAAGCAGCTCTCTTTGAGGCCGTCATATTTTCTTTACAACTAACAGTAATTCCCTTTACTGGCCCCGAGATTTTGTAAACCACAGATATGAAACCCTCTCACAACGTGTTAATCAGTCAACCACACTCCTCAATGAATTCTATCTAGCTGCTGGCACCTAGTGAGAGATATCACACAGGGTGCTGGGGAAGTAGGAGACAAAGACCTTTAACTGTGAAATTGGCCTTCCAAGACGAAGGGTAGACTGTCTTCAAAAATTCACATTTGAAGATGTTTATGTGTGGTAGGGGCAGATGATGGCCCCCACTGAATGAGAAAGCTGGCTCAAATTTGAGAACAAAACTAGGACCACGGAAAAGAAGGAAATTAACAGCCCACTTGGCAGTTGAGCCTTGAAAAAATACACTTTAAATGATTTCACAGTGTCCCTCCAACTCAAATAGCCCATGATTTAGAAGCACTCTGGTCAGGTTGATCTGATCCCTACTGTGATCATTATGACATTACAAAAAAGAAACAAACAAACAGTTGGGCATTCACTCCTCTATTTTTTTACAAAAGATATGTAAATTAAATGAGAATGAATAGTTTTACAGATACTGACATATTTCCAAATTTTCACCATACTTAGGAGTATCACCTATGAACAATAGGATTATCTTCTCATAACCAACTGAGGCAGACATTCTGCTCACATAGTAGCCAAATTGTAGTCCAAGTAAAGATAAGTATTAAGCAATTTCAAAGCAGGGTTATTTTCAAAGTTCTTATGTTAACTGTGGTATACTAGGGTTGGAAAGGAATGTATCTATTACTGAAGAAGAACAAGGTTAAAAGCATACTTCCTATTAATACAAGCTTTTGCCATGTTCCCTATTCTAAATTTTCCTGGCCAACATATCCTTAATATTTTTCCAGAAATGAGGAGAAATAAAAGACTGGGTTCATCTACAACTGGTTTCTTGTCAAAATTCCTCCAATGTTCCCAGAAAGATGACAGCATCTCTTGACATAATCCATAAATACAGACTTCCACAGGTTTTCACAATGACTTTTATCCAACACTAAGAGTTTTCTCCATACATTTGCCATGTATGAAGTACAATCAAGTTCTGAATCATTTCCTATTTGATAAGTCCTCCAGAACTTTGACCAATGAACAACGTCACTGATTTTATAGGCTGCTCATTGTTTTTTCCATTGTTTGAAAAGAGCAAAGAGGAAGAAGTAGCTAAATAAAGTGATTGAATTATATAACTTCATAAATGGCTTTTATAAAGCCATTTGATTGTCTCAAAGATGTATTCTTCTGAAGTAGTAAACCATTATTCAATAGATAGTTCACTTAATGAGCACCTACTGTATGCCAGACAGTAGACTAGGCATTAAGGATATAGAGATAAAATGCTTGAGAAGGGAGACGGGTAAATAAACAATAAAAATGTGTCAGACAGGTATGGGACTACAAAGGAAGGGACCCTAATTCCAGGAGGGGAAAAATACATATAGGGCTAGAAAAGCAGACAGATTTCAGGTTATGAAGGCCACATATTCTTTGTGTATTAGAAAAGCAAAGGAAACAACAGCAACAAAACTACTCCAACTTTTATGGAAACAAGTGACATATACAGGTTTTCTTTCTAGGAATAGGACTATGGATGTAGCTACATGAAAAGTTGGCATGGAAGTGGAGAGGGACAGAGGAGAGGTTGCAGTCAAGGACCCCAGTTAGACTCCAGCAAAATCCAGATGAGAAAATAATAAATAAAGCAGAGAGATGGGGATGATAAGGATCAGATCAACCAACCTGAACAGGAGTTAACTTCCCAGTTTCTGCCTGGGTGCATAGGTGGATGGTGATTCCTATTACTGAGCTAGCAAACACAAGAGGAAAAATGGGTTTTATAGGATACTGAGTTTAGAATTAGAGTTTAGCATTTTTTTTTTTTTTGAATTTGAGAAACATATGGGAAATCAGAGCACAATGCACAGTAGAAAGCTGAACGTATGCACCAGAACTCTAGAAAGAAATCTAGGGTGGGAGTACAGAATTGCCATGAGCAATTGTATAATAGGTAAAACCTCAAAAGACTGAGACCACCCAGTCTAAAGGTGCAAGAATAACAGAAACCTGGGAAATGTTTAAATTTAAAGGCAAATGAAGGAACAAAAGCTCACCAAGGAGCACAATGAGTGACTCATGATGGAGATGTAAACCAGGAAAAATTATGATTTGAAGCCAATGGAGAAAACTAGCAAGAAGAAAGTGATAAACAGAGTGAAAAGGGGCAGAGTAGACAACAAAAATTAGGGCATAAAAGCAATAATTGGAAATGGAACACAGGAAGACTGCTGGGAGATCAGTTGTGGTGAGTTGCTTCTTATAATAGCAAGTAACCTGTCCCCTAAAAACTGACTTGCTTTAGAGTAACACTGTACAAAAATCATAGGCTTGAGAATGAGCTGGATCTAGGTTTGAACTGAGTCCTCTAGTTACTAGCTATTTTTAAATATAAAAGGTGCCGTCTCTGTTTCCTTATCTCTAAGGAGGAATAAGAATAACTGTATTATGGCTATTTTGCATACTAAACTCAGTGAGATGACATATACAAAAATACTTAGTGTACTGTCCATCACCGAATAGTCACTCAAAACATTAGGTACTTTGTTAGGTACATACATGCAGGTGTATATACCTATCAATCAAACCAAGAGAAAACTTCCATCAGATTGAGTCTTAATTCATCTACCTAATTTGAATATTATTTTATAAGGAGCCAAAGCTGCATCTGAGTCAACAACTTGCTGACTCACAGGAATGAAAATTCTCTCTTTTAGAAATATAGTCCTATGGGCTACACTCTCACTCCTTCAGAGTCTTCATTCACCTCACAGGGACACTAGATAAATCACACTAGCATGTCCAAGGCTTAAACACAATAGAAGTAGCTATTAACCTGATGAATTTATTACAAAAAAAGAGAGATGTGTAAATACCCATCAAGCCTAAGTTTTTCCCCCTAATTACGAATCTAGGACAAAGAGTAGCGTAGTCAGAAGCAGTCCAGTGAATTAGCATGTGCTTCAAATTGGGCCAGGGCACCCTCTAAAATAAGGGACAAAGCAGAGGCAAGTTTTAAAATTTAAATTTAAAATGCAAGTCAAAGACCTGTATTAGTGCTAGACTACTTCATGGAACTATTGTTCCATGTGATGAAAGAAAACATTATTAACATTAAATTGGAGCAAGGGCATATTGTTTTTGTGACTTAATACATTTTACAGTCATGAATTTCAGCCATACTGAAGATATACTTCACATTTGTTCTGAGATAATATAGTATCTTTAATGCGTAATGTACCTGATTTAAGAGAAAAGAAAAATATGAAATGCAGTTAAGTATGAAAAATAAAGACTTGGTTTAAGGACACAGATAAACCACACATAGGATAGATTAGGGAGGAACAGCCTTTCTTGTCATTAGGACAACTAGAGTTCCCACCATACAATGCAACAGAATGGCTATCATCATACCCAAGGCAGACATCGGCAGGCAAACCAGCTTATTCACAAAATGTCCATTTTACCATACTGGACTTGTGTATATGGAGGCCCCTCCACCAAACCCTAAGCAATACACAATTCTGCAAATACACAGTATTCATTTTGTTTTACCTACCTGACCCTTAACTCATTCACAGACAAACTGAAAGGACCCTGAGAAAAATGAAGTTCTGGATAGGAAAAGAAAAAGGAAAATGGCTAGGAAAAGAATCACACTGAGTAGTATTGATAAGGAAGATTGATGGCTTCAGATTTCTCTTTGTGTTTACTGACAAAAGGCAGCATGCCATAGCAGGCTCAGCTTGTTCCACTGAAAAATGAAGCAGGATTAGGAGACTGCCTACCTCCCCAAAATGTTTTCTAGAACACCAGCTACTTTTTTTCTGGTCTAACATCTTCTGTGCCCATTGGACTATACTCTATCTTTGGCAGCACGATTAGAATTCATACCCATTTTGATAAGTGTGTGTGTGTGTGTGTGTGTGTGTGTGTGTGTCTGTGTGCGTGTGTCTATGTTTGTTTCAAGAAAAACACCTTCTGAAGAAGGGTAGAAGACTATGGAAGATACTATCCACAGTAACTATGCAACTAAGTATGCATATGAATTTTTGGAGAGGCAAAAATATCCCCACTCAGGTAGTTGTATTGCTAAACATTCACATCCTTCAAACACCAAAGACTGAAAAATAAGCAGCCCCAGAACAAGAGGAAAAGAAAAAAAAAAGAGCCTCATTCATAACCACAATCAAGCATGAATAATTACCAATTTTGAATGTAGAGATCATTCAAATAAATGTAACTGATGGATCATCCACATAGGGTGCAAGTCAAAGTAAACAGACAGTCCACTTTAGAAAGTGTCTAGTGAATTGATTTAACAAGTTTAATGCGAGCATGAGTATGGGGCTATTACTGATCGTAAGCTTTACTGATGTTATTTGTTCGCTTGGAAAAATACCGCTCTTTGGAATGAGCACATTAAGGCTAAAATTGCAGAGAAAACCCTATTACAACTTTATTGCTGGCAAATTGGAACCAAACCTTGTCTGTATATCAATTACTTAGAGTTACCACAGAGATAAATCCTTTTTTTTTCTTTCTTTCTTTTTTTTTTTTTTTTTTTTTGTATAGGCTCAATCTTGAAGACAGTGATGAGAAACTCCTTATTATACCCTACCAACATCACTAGGTTTTCTTAGCAATTTCAAGAAATTGTCAATTAAGTTCTTTTTATTAGGTTCCAAAAGCTGTTAAGTCAAACACAAATCTATCATAAGGCTTGTAACAGCATGTTATTTAGGCACATTTCAATGCTTCATTCTTTCATTATCTACCTACCCCAACGTAACTGCAAAGTTCGGGTGAAGTAAAGGAATTTCTTCCTGATTATCCTAAGTCCGCAGATATTTGGAGTAAGTGGTCACTCATTTGTAGTAAATGCTCTACCAAACTCTCAGTCTTATTAAAAGTGGGGGTAGGGCAATCAAAGTCACGCTTACAGAGGACCGATTTGCGTTCCAAGTCATTTCAATGGAGGAAATAAGTTTGAGGCAGTTACCCAGGGTAGTAACTGCTCAAAAAGCATCAAGATTTTTACAGTAGTAGTGCATATATGTGTCCATTTTTTGGCCGATTTCACTTGCGAACGGTGAGACCACGAAGGGAAAGCATCAAGTCATCCAGATGGCAACCAATGACAACACTGTATCTTACAGCAGCAGGGATTACAGGGACATGTAAGCGGTTGTCCTTCTTGCTCCCTGACCTGAGAAAGGGTAAACACTTTGAAAGGACAATCCTGCAGGTCTCCAGGAAGAAGGAAAGAGTTAGTACCCTTGCAGAAGCAAAACAATAGAGGTGCAGAGAGGTTGCCCCGAAGGCAGCTGCTCCTTTGACCTTCTAGACAGACAAATGGGGCTTAATAGGAAAGGGAGACCAAACTGGCACATAATTCTAATGAATAAATATGGCCCAGTGCTATTCAGGAGCCTTGCACTGGGGACATTCCACGACATTCACATTTCAGACGAAAATGTATTTCAAAAAAAAAAAAAAAGGAATTAAAATGAAGTAAAGGCCACGAGCATCAGCCAGCCAATGCAACATTCTTCAGTTTGACCCACCAAAGTAATTTTGACAATGGCTTCACTTTTGAAAAAAGGCAAAATTAATCAACAGTCTGTATATAATCTTAAATCCCTCGTCATACTTACTAAATAAAAATGAGCCTGATTCTGATCTTCTAAAATCTTAAGTCTGTAGACATAGATTTACATTCTAATTTAACTTATTGCCTGAAAAGTGCCGCTCAGGAGATTGACTCCTCGGGAAGACAAGCTAGCCAGGTCCATTTACTTACACAATGTATATTCACAGATAGGCAGTGCCATAAACCTGATCCCAGAAGCACAAGCAAGTTCAAAGCTCGGAAACAGGGGTCCACAAATAACAAGAAGAAAGTATGTGCACCACACGTAAACAGCAACACTTTTGCAGAATTCTGAAAGGTCTCTACTGTCCTCCCAGATTTCACCACTGTGGGGGTTGTGAGAACTCTCACTTTGTATTCAGGTTTCCACAGCATTTGGCTATAGCCTGACTACTTGGTCGCAGGCTAACGACATTTGAAAAGGAAGAAGGTCAAAGCCATCATTATGGTGGTGACAACCAATCACAGTGGGAAAAAATAAGTTTTATTTATTACTCTTAATACAAGAAACCTTTACTGTGGAATATAATTGCACTGTCAGTACACACCAGAGATTTTTAATCCCCAATCATTTCAACATATTTTACAGTTCATTACCTTTCCAGCTAGATATTGCAGGAAGGACTCTCCTGAGCCTACACAAAAGCATTAAAAAATCTACTATTTTTATACTCATATTTCAAGCACGTAAAATACTGAGCAGGGAATTTGAAAGAGGCTAAAAACTTGTATATTCCAAATGAACACTGGAATGAATGTACACATCTCATAGTCAATTGTAAGTCCCTCCATTAAAGATTAGAACATCTAAAATTATGAATCGCAGAACGAAATGAGGCTGTGTAATGTAGAGGTTAGAATTTTAAATCGGTTTTATGACAACCAACATGGCATTGTCCAGACTAAACGAGACAGACTATACACCTTGCCAGCAGCGTACTCAGTCCTGCAGCTGATACAAAGTTATGTTGCCTTTAGAAAGAGATTACCTGTTATGATTCTCATAAGTTCTAATAAGTGTCACTGTGAAAAGGTAAGCGGTTGTATCACTGTGAATTTTGTTCTGTAAAAACCTATCACTTGAGGCCATTTTTCACACATTGTAGCTCGTGGGTCTCGCCCTACATGGATTGAATTTAGACTTCATCAAGATTTTACCATGACAGAAGTGGTCAAGTTAGCTAAACTACATCATGAAAATATGATCCACTTTTTTAAATACTTCTGGATTCTGCAATTCTGCTTTTCTGGATTTACGGTGCTTGTCTTCGCAGGCCCATGATGAACTTGAGAGCAGACACTCAGGTGAATTTATATTCTCTATAGCTCCTACCTACTAACCCACACTTCGCTGTTAAGAATAATTTCCACAAATTAAAAAAAAAAAGCGCTCTTAGCCAATAAGTTTTAATTAAGAATGATACAGTTTCTAGAGGAGTCCTTCTAAAACCAAATTATGGAAATTATGTACATCTTCTCTCATCAATGTAGGCTGTTTGGGGCTAAATTGTTCAATCTCGAACTTGAACAGGACTTGTTTAATCTCAAGCTTAATACGAGAATATGATTTTTACTTGCAAGTTGTGACAAATATATAACAGAATGTCATTATTGCACCAACTTGCAGTGAATTTTCCCAAAAAGTAGCAAGAATTTATAGAGAAAACCTGCTTCCATGTAAAACATCATGTTGTTATTACATGTTGCGATTGCCAAGATCATAAAGAGTTTCCACTGTCAGCATTTTTTTTGAGGAAACCAATGTCTCTATTTCAAAATAAATGAGCCCAGAGCCTTCTCTTATTTTTGACTAAAGGAAAAAAAAAAAAAAGCCTGAGTATTTCTAAACATCTCATCAGAAGAAGAATATAAAACAAGGAGCAATATCCTCTATTCATAATGAGTTATCTGAGCTAGTGAAAGGTCTGGATGGCTTCCCTACAGAGCTGAAGCCTGAAATTCCTATCTGCAGAAGCATTTGTGAAGCAAAAAAGGAAAAACTGAATTACAAGGTAATGATTGAATCAAATTAACACAGGTTCTAATGATGAAGGTTGAAGAATGGGCAGTCAAATATTTACTCAATATTTTTCTTTTGGAGTATCAAGAAACTTGCACAAATACAGCTCAAGGAAGTTCTATCTTCACCTATGATTTCATTAGCAAATCTTAGATTAATGAGCCTATGATTCCAGGAACAAATTCTCCTTCAAAGCCTAGAACCTTAGTAGACCAAAATGGAAGCAGATACCACAGCGATAAGAATCAAAGCACTAGATGTAGATAAGAAAGGAGCTGGTGCGGAGCTCCTCCCACAAGGCAAGTGCTGTGCGGCTGCCCCCATTCAGGTTAGCTGGGTGGTCTTCACCAAAATCCTCCCCAGAGATGGCCATGAATAGGCCCAGTCACATACACGGGGAAAGCTCAGAGCATTTCGTAAACTTGCCCAAAGTCACAAAGCTAGTTAGTGGCAGAGCCAACCTCTAATCTCAAGTCAGATGACTTCCAAATCCATGTTCTCCCTCCTGACTATAAAGCTGCTCAAGGAAGAAGGAACAATAGCTAAAAGGCAAGATAGGTTTTTGTTTCTAAAAGTAACGGAAATCATAGGGTAGATCTATTTTTAATTTTTTGAGGAACCTCCACACTGTTGTCCAGAGTGGCTGCACCAGTTTGCATTCCCACCAACAGTGCAAGAGGGTTCCCGTTTCTCCACATCCTCTCCAGCATCTATAGCCTCCTGATTTGTTCATTTTAGCCACTCTGACTGGCATGAGGAGATATGTCAGTGGGGTTTTGATTTGTATTTCTCTGATGAGGAGTGACGTTGAGCATCTTTTCATGTGCCTGTTGGCCATCTGGATGTCTTTAGAAAAGTGTCTATTCATGTTTTCTGCCCATTTCCTCCATGGCTTATTTGAGGAGGGCACCTGTTGGAAGGAGCACTGGGTTTTGTATGGAAACCAATTTGACAATAAATTTCATATTAAAAATAAATAAATAAAAGTAATTAAAAAAAGAAATAGGTCAACCAGAGAAAAAAAATTTACTACTCATAACAAAAAATTAAAACATGGCTGTGCAGATAGATCCTTATACATTGTCTAGACAGCTTAAAAGTAGGACTTGTCCAATTATTTTTTAAAAATTCATTAGAGCATTAGAATGTTTTGGAATTCCTCACTAACACTGTCAGGAAAATGGTGACTTTGACAGACAACCAGACAGGGCTTAGAGGAAACTATAATGGGCCCTCAAAACAGCCCATTTCATTCTAGAAAATTTAAATCTCATCTGGAAATTCTGCCAACTGCCTTACTTAAGAACATTTCGGTGAATGATTGAGGGTGGATAGAGCATAACCGTCTTGTGTTTTCTTTTTCTCTGGTGTCTTACTCCTGGTAGAAACTTCTATTATCAATCATTTTTAAATAACCTACTTTTCTCCAGGCTCTTTCAAGGAATCTAGTGTCATGGCGACAGACCTCCCGTATTGCAGAATCAGCTGAGGTGCATGCATGTGGGTATCTGGCTGCGGGGAGAGGGCAAGGAGAAAAATCAGCATGGAATACAGACGTAGGCCAGAGACCTATAGCGCACGAATGTAGTGTTCTAAATCGGAAAACGGCTTTTCTGATTTTGAATTGTGGTTCCTTTAACTGGCTAGTTCTCTATCACCAGGATTAAATGAGATAACCCATTAATCACACTTAACACAATCTGGTACTCAGGAATGAAGACTTTCTAATGTTAGTTACCATCATTACTCTCAAATCAGGCTGATCATCCCAACTGCCCAGTATATTTCCAGTGGATATTCTGAATCAGGTGGTCTGATTGAGACTACAGACGCTACTTCCTAAAAACTTTTCAGCTCAATTCAGGAGAGCTGCCAAGGTTAGGAACACTGACCTAGAGCTTCTGTTTTCAAATAGCCTCCTACATATTTGTATGTCCAAGTGAAATTTCCTTGGACCAAAAAATAACAAATACATAAAAAATAAATAAAAAGCTGGAAACCGTCAGCCTATAGGGAAAATAAGTTGTCTCCTAAACAAGTACAAAGACAAGGTCGGAAGAAACAATTCAGGGAAGGAATGCCCACTCAAGTTGACAAGTACAGGGTAGCCTTTACTTGTGCATTTGCTGAGTCAGGGCTTTAGTGGCAGGCCGGACAAGTAGAAGTTGTTAAAGGTAGGCTAGTAATGTGGTATAGTAGAAATAGTACTGAACTGATCAAAATAGAGTATTTTAATAGTTCCTGGACCACATAGTGGCCATGCGGCCTCAGGTTCAAATTCCCTTGCCCTATTTCACCTGTGAAATGGAGATAATGATATACCGTAGGCCCCCAAGTAACAGGGAAGCCAATAACTGCACAAGCAGGAGAGAAGCGCAGATGGGGAGGGAGGGGGGAGGGAGGGGGGAGGGAGGGGGGAGGGAGGGGGGGAGAGAGAGAGAGTGAGTGAGTGAGTCAGTCAGTCTCAAGCAGGCTCCACGCTGAGCCCAACACGGGCTCGATCCCAAGATGCTGTGATTGTGACCTGAGCTGAAATCAAGAGTTGGATGCTTAACCAACTGAACCACCCAGGAGCTCCTCAATTAGATTTGTAAAGGCAAATAATTTTTCCCTTCAGAGAACTAACATTAGTGTTTTTTTAGGTTACTATTAATGATTTAAAAAAATTCAAGTTTTCTCCAAAGTATCAGTTTTTCTCCTTCTCTCCTGGAAAGCTCCTAACTCATCATTCAGGCTTCAGCTTGAACTTTAAATCTTCAAGAAGGGATCTCTCAACACCCAAAGCTTCTCAGGTGCTCTGCTGTGTGTGACCATGGTACTCTGAGCTTATACCCAAGGTAGGGTTTGGGTTTTACTTAAAGTCCAGGCACAGTGCCAGCTTCTCAGAGGACAGACCTTCAGCTCTTGAAGGCAGAGATAGACCTCGAATTCCCAGCTCACAGGATGAGATTAACAACTCCACGTTTATAGTAGGAGTGAATGGTTATCAAAGTGTTTCTTCCCAGGCAACATCAACACCACCTGGGCCTTAGTTAAAAATGCAAATTCTTGGACCCTGCCCTGGACCAACTCAATCAGGAAGTCAGGAAGGAGGGTCCAGCAATCTGTTTTAACAAGCCCACCCGATGATTCTGATGCAGACTGAAGTGTGAGAAACAAAGGAGGAGCTATTCAAACACAAAGTCTTGATATACATTAGGGTTACCAAGAGAGAACAGTGTTCTCACACATAGCGATTATGACTAAATAGACATCCCACTTTGTATTATTCTCTCCAGAAATATTCTCTGATGAGGCTTTTCTGCTTTCACGATGAAGTCATTCATTTATTTTTCTCCTCTGAGGTCACAGCCGCACAGACAACAGTCTGTTAGTAATGATTTTTGGTAGTTACATGGTTTAAAAAAAGAGAAAGAAAAATGAGCATGTATCATTTGCATGCCTATAGAGGTTCTGGGATCAACACGACGGAAAAAGAAAAAAAAGCAAAAAAGCAAAAAAGAAAAAACGGCCTCTGAATTTGTTCCTAGGTCAAAATTTTAATCAAAATGTGCTTAAAATTTTCAAGCCTTCAAGCGGAGAAGAATGTAAATTGCATATAGCAGACTTTAAAGAATATGCATTTTGGTCACCTTTTTCATCTCTACATCATCTAATGCCACAGCACTGCACAAAGAACAAAATATTATAGGAACTACATTTGTAGCATATTCCTTTAGCGCTATCTTGGAGCAATGTAAACAAAAACTGTATTATCTCTGAAACAGCTCCTTAGATCTGGGTCTAATCAAGAAAATAGAGGGACTATTAGCTAAAAATCTTCCCCGAAAAGTTATCAGGAGACTAGAAAATAATACACAAATCTCTAAAAAAAGTCACATATGATCTTAGTATTTGGAACACTAATTCCTTGCTTCGTTTCTCTAATCTCTGGCTTACTTTGAGTAGGACGTTGGAAAAGGCTAAGAGTGAAAAATGATTCGCTGAGCTCTTTTCGGTTTTTATAAGCAATCGCTGCAGACACACCACCATATATTTTCCACCCGAGTTGTGGAAAGAACCATCATTAGGAATTTTATTACAAATAGGCACTTACTTATGCACCACTTTCGGGGAAGGAAGAAAAAATAGGACAGGTGGTCATACAAAAACCTGAAATTCCCACGGCTTCCTGTCTTTTATAGCAGAAGCATTTGACACGTTTGCTGTCAAATGTGGAAAATGCAATTCATCTTGAACTTGAGAAGGTTACAGTAAACCAAAATATACCTTGGATTTTTCTTTTTTTTATTCTCAATACTATTCCTTTTCTTTGTTCTGCTCAATGAGTTTAGATCTTTTTTTTTTTCCTTCACCAAAAGGTTGAATGTTGAAATACCATAATATAATCGCAAAATTATAGCTTCCTCTGAGTTACTAGTGTATCAATTTGAAAACAAAATCCTGTAAAGGAGAGTTCTAAGTGGTCTGTTATCAGAATTGCTACTTGCAAGGGTTTACAAATGGAGAAGTTTATCACTTATTATTTAAAACATGAAACTATTTTCATGTTACATCAATATGCATGTCTAGAAGCTTGTTTAAGGAAACTATTCACCATGCAAAGTTTTAAATGCACAGTATCAAAGAATAATTTTTGACATTTTGATTCATACATGCTTATAAAGCTCCAAGACAACATGGTTTAATTATAAAACATATTTCTACTGCCTTAGTCATGCCAATTAAATTTGATTGGATACTTTCTTTATTCAACAAGCCCCTTTCATGTCATTTTAATTTACTGTCAAAGCAGCCTGAATATTGGAAACTAAATTATTTACTACAGCCCATAAGCCAATAATGTTCCATTTGTCTCGTACAGAGGGAGACTAGACTAACAAGATTATTAAGGACATTACTTGTAATAGCGAATGTCCTTCACTTTATTTGAGCTTCATGCTGTGCTTTCAGAGATCATACTTCAAAAGAGTTCCATTTCATTCCGTCACAGAACCTCTGATATAAATTATTCTCCACTCCCTTTGTAATATTCTGATCATAGAGAAAGTGGACCCAATATTGTTGGGATGGAATGGAACCACTCTCTCTTCTAAGACAGCTACATAGTTTATCTGTGTTAAACACCTTTGATGCACTCACTTGTGCCGACACTGAAAAACAGGGAGAAATCAGTTGAATTTATCTCACAGTGATAATATTTCACACACTAAATTCACAAAAGCGTTTTGTTTTCACTGTCTTAAACGCAAACACTGCTTTTAAGAATCGCGGATATGTAAGTAAACCAATG
Organism: Panthera tigris; assembly: GCF_018350195.1. Lineage (NCBI taxonomy): Eukaryota > Metazoa > Chordata > Mammalia > Carnivora > Felidae > Panthera > Panthera tigris. The sequence continues at coordinate 82,456,847 of NC_056665.1, read as the reverse complement.
ATCTTGGTGTGCAGAAATCAGAGAAAGTTCAGTAGGCATTATATATCGGGACAGACACTTCATACGGAGCTCCATTATGGTGAAATCCTGGAAAATGAATTAAAATGTCTCAACCAGGAGCACTCTTAAAGGCAGAGAAAATAAATAAAGCTACAGTAAACTCTAATACGCCCATGGTCCAAGGGAATTCTGCTGAGGTTAAGCCTCACGCTAAGACTTATTTAACATCTTCATTAGTGGTCTGGAGAGGGAGGAAACACATCAATTATATTCACAAATGGCAATTAATTGGGAAGTGTTGTAATTATTAGTATAAAAATGAAAAAGAACACAAAGAGGGCCAGAGAGGCCAAACCCACAGAAAGAACTTCTAAAAAGGCAACTGATCAGTAAATTAAAAGGCTATACCAGAGCAGAAATATTAAATCCCAAAGAGATGCTTGGGAACATTTTTAAAGATCACAAAATGACATCAGACTAGGAAACAGCTGTAAAATAGTTCAAAATAATGGTCAAAAAGGTGTGTGTTGGGGGATGATGTGGTCTCTCAAGAGAGGAAAAAGCAGAGCCATCATCTTAGAGAAGCCATTGGGCAAAACAAAACAAAACAAAACAGATGTTCCCTTGCCTTCTACAATAGTCAATCAGAGAATATCAAAGAAGCATATTAACCCGAAAAAATGAGTAAAATGATTTTAGAATATTAACTGTTTATTCTAGTTTAATGATGAATGAAGATTTCATAGGCAAGGGTATCAATACAAAGGTAGCCTTCATTTCATGTAATGAAATTAGACAGTGATTCTTTTTATATACTTGATGATGCTCCAAAAATTATTTAATAAGACTGACAGGGGCATATAAAATATAAAATTAGAGGTGGGTGAGAAAGAAAAATGAGAAAGAAATATAATAGGAGGCATACAAAATGGAGCCAGGAAACAACCAAATATAAATATTTATTTTGGTTTTAAACCAGATAAATGTTGAGTTGTAAGCCACATCATTCCATAAATGAGTAAGCAGAGGAAATAGACAAGGGCTCCAGCTTTCCAAGTGAACTACATAATTCCTGAATAACGTATTTTAGATATCCTGTATATCACGAAAGATTATCAAATTATTCTCCCTTATATGCATGCTTCCATGCAAGGTAAAACAATTCTACCAAAATAATAGGAAGAATTACATTGTGCAATTGATGTAAAGCACATTTTCTCCAGTAATGTGATATAAGCTATTTAGTAGTGCTTCAACCATTAAGCAATCAACCATCTTTTGATAAAGGAAAATATAGTAGGCCCTTAGCCACATTTGAAGGGTTCTATATGCTATGGTTAAAAGCAATGCATTCTCTCCTAAGTTTTTCTTCAGTTAGCGCACTGTTTCACTCAATTATGAAAAGGAAAGCTATTTCTAATTTGTTGAAGTAAATGCTTGTGAAGGGAGCAACTCGCACTTTTTAGGTGATAGGTCTCAGTTTTGATGCTGGAGAGCACAAGGTGACACTCCGGTACCTGGCTCAGATTTACGCAATCATGGGCAAATATTTCAAGGCAAATGCAGCTATAATGTTTATGTTAAAAACAACAGGTTATGACAGCAGTCAGATGTTCTATATCCCTCAAGTGTTGAAAATAAATTGTTTCTTTTTGCACACAAGAGATGGAGATTACCAAGGTGAAACATGACAGAAAATTTGTAGAAAATGAACTTGTCTGTAAGCAAGGTTTGCCTGCTGGTACTGGTTGATATAAACAGTACCTCACAGGACACTGTGTGTTTTCTTAATGAGTTAAATGACAATGAATTTTGAACAGAGAGCCTTGAAAAAAAAATGGTTTTACTGCTATCTGTCTTCTACTAAAATTCTATTCACACATAAAGTGGCCAAGTTTGCAGTTCAAACATTGCCTAGAGACAAGTTTTGATTTTCCCTCAAGATGGTGGCAAGCCCGTCACACATTGGGTTCTCAGTAATGATATGTGAAATATATGGATGAATTGGTTCTCCAAAAGCTCCAACGTCTCTTCCTGTCTAGCCATCTCCTCCTCCTGAGACTCCCCGATATCACTTACTTAAAAAAACAAAACAAAACAAAAAAAACCCGGCCTGTATTGTTCAGCACCAACATACTCAGAAGAACTCTCGCTTCCTCTCCCGTTGAAGCCCCAGGAAGAACAAACCAGAAAGTAATAAATGTGAGGCAAAATATATTCCATTTTTTATAGATATAAAACTGTTAATATCACTTTAGTTGACCCTAAGGTCTCTGAATTCTTGATCACAAACTTACTTTCATGACTGACGTAACCTCACATCTGAAGGACATCTGATGAGCAGCAATGATTTGTTATGACTCTCGGGACCTTGTGTAACTTGCAAAAGTTGAGACTTTACCCCAACTTGTGTACATATTAGTTACAGCTGACTAAATTACCAGACATTACACATGAAGCAAGACTTTCCATATTCATTTTATATGCCATTCTGTGATTTATTCCTCCATTATTAGACCATTTGCCTTAGTTAAAGAGCTAATTACTAAATTCACTAACACAAATGGGAAGAACTAACTCATTGCACTGCCCCACTAGGTAAAAGTTACAAGAAGAATTTCATTACAGCCTTGATTCAATTATACTTGGATTTCATTTCAATAATATATGTCTACAGACAGTATCGTCTTTTGTCATTTTAATTTCTTAAGACTTTTGAAATAACATGTGGCAGAAAATTAAATAAAACATTACATTTTAGGTCATTCGAACTACTTGAATTTTTTAAATGCAGGATTCATTTTCCCTCTCTATCAACAATGCTTCATCATCCTGATCCATGATCTATTTAATCTGAAACTTAAACATAACCATTAATAGTTTATTCAGGAGAGTTTATGTTTTATAGCATTTGTCTGCAGGACTAAGAGAGGACAGAAATAGATATCAATTGCAAGGAAGAGAAAAACATTTTCGATAAAATTTTCACATTTTTAACTCATGAAATCATTTTCCATTGACATGCATACTGATGTAATTCATTATTGCCTTACTTCCTACTTGAATATTATTGGTATCAGCTCTAGCACTTATAATTCTAGAATCGTCTGGGGTCTGCAGGTAATAGGTTTACAATCTCAGTAATTTCTATGGGGTTAAGATCACATATTTCGTACCTCCAAATTGAACATGAACAAAGGTACGCCTTACAGACTGCTGATTTATCAATCATTTATCTTCTCAAAACATGATGATTCATTTTCTATGAGCCGATCAATGTTTTAATTTTTACTATTTCATTTTGAAGAATGTGCTGTGAATTCACAAGAGTAGATTCTTTATGCAAGGGTGGAAATGTACGCTACGTTCTGCTGTGAAAATGTACATGAGAGAAAACTAACATGTATAAATATATTGTAAAGATATGCATTTTAATGTTGTAATTATAGTGCATGCAAAATGCACAGTATATATACTGCATTCAAATATTTTAATATACTTATCTTCTTTATGTAAATATCTATGCATAAAGTTCTATAAATAAAATTGTAAGATAGAGTGAATAACATTTCAACATAGAGAAATATATGTATATGCAAATCTATAGATATGTATGTATTCATGTATATTTTCCTGATTGAACTTTATATACTACCCTCCATTTTGACTGAAACAGTGAAATAGCTAGCATGTTGCCTCTCTGAAGCCGAAAGCAATTTCCTTTTCTAATTTTAGTTATGCAAAGCCTATGGGCATCATCAGCATTTAGTAATTAGTTTTATAATTACTGCTGTTTTGCTCACTGTCATTCAATTTTTCTTACAACATGGTCTGGGATTGAAACATCCCACATCCACAGCTGTGTAAATTGCTATCCATTTATAAGGCAAAAAAAGTAACATTCTACATACATCATTATTCAGTCAAGAATGTGTTGCTGGTACTTAGGTGATGCCTTGAGTGCATAAGCTGCCCACTAAAATCCCAAGAGAAGTGGAATTCCAAATTCTAGGAAATGCGGTCTAAGAAAGTAGAGACAGAACACCAAAGCTACCAGACGAGTAAGATTTCATCAGAGAGTACTCCAAAATATGAGAAATCTTAAGTTTGTGATATCAAGACGAGCATTTAAAATGGTAAATAATAGCATTTCCTTTCTACAGGAAAGAGGAAATAAACACATGGATAGTATCCATTGCTGATGATCTCCTATTTTTTTTTATGTTTATTTATTTTTGAGACAGAGAGAGACAGAGCATGAACGGGGGAGGGGCAGAGAGAGAGGGAGACACAGAATCGGAAGCAGGCTCCAGGCTCCGAGCCATCAGCCCAGAGCCCGATGTGGGGCTCGAACTCACGGACCGCGAGATCGTGACCTGAGCTGAAGTCGGACGCTTAACCGACTGAGCCACCCAGGCGCCCCTCTCCTATTTAAGATTACAATGTTTCTTCTAAAAGGTAACCAAAGCTTAAACCTACTGAGGAAGTCTAAACCTAGCTCACACCATGGACACTTCAGTTTCGTTTCACTAAAAAATGGCAAACTCAAAAGCCTGATCTATTTTTCATGAAGACTATTTCTCATGAAAATGTTAAAGCTAACTATTGTCAGGTGTCCTGTTGCCATGATAACTCTTAACTTAAATACCCTCTCAGAGAAACTGAGCATTCTTTGACTTTATCTCTGAATATACCATTTGTTGTTACATTCTCTTAAGATTCATGGACAATTAAAACAAAATGATTGTGAGTCTCATTTCACAGAGTAACATGTTTAGGCCAGACCTGTGGATCTCCATCAACCAAAGTCACCAGGAGTTGGCTTCAAAGCCAGCTGTGAGTCTCAGGGCATCTCTACCTTGGCAACATGCAAAAATACGCTTCCGAATTAAGAACGCATCTAATCTTGAACAAGTCACTCGGTGCCTTTGTGCCCCAGTTTTCTCCTCTGTAAAACTACAGAGTACCTGTCTTTCTTCATAGGTCCTGGAATAGCTCAAGTAGGACCAATGTTATGAAGGCACACTAAAAGACAACAACTCTCTCACATAGCCACTGTGATTTCGGAATGTACTCTAGACAGCTAGCTTCCAAGAAGGGCAATGGCCAGCTTTGTTATTTAATTTGGACTCTCTCAAAAATGCTGTCTAATTTTTTTTTTTTACATCAAAAGCCTCATGTCTACAAATATATTACAAATGTTTCAATAGCCAATGCATCTTCTATTTCTTTTCTATCTCCAAGCTCTGAGAACAAATGGCAGGTGACTAATATATACTTCTTATTCTCAATGAATAACTCAATCTACAAGGAGGTAATTTAAAGGAGAGAAACTGCCCATAACTGTAAGACTTAACTGGAGCACTGTTTTCTAAGTGACACACAACAACAACCAAGAACTTGTGGTTGGGGCATCTGGGTGGCTCAGTCTGGTTAAGTGTCTGACTCTTGATTTTGGCTCAGATCATGATATTACAGGTTCCTGAGATTAAGCCCCATGTCAGGCTCTACACTGACAGCTGGGAGCTTGCTTGGGATTCTTTCTCTCTGCCCCTCCCCAATTCATTCTCTCTCATGCATGCTCTCTCTCCCACTCTCTCAAAATAATTTTTTTTAAGTTAAAAAAAATTATGGTAGAACAAAATAAAAGAACCAAGTATTCAGGTAAAGGGCTTTAGTTTCATCCCACCATTTCTGAGCACCTAAAAATCCATTCTTCTTTGATTTCTTTTCCAACAGAGAGAGTGATGACATTCAGGAAGGACAGAAGGCAAACCACAGCCAGCCCGTCCTCTCTCTCACTTTAAAACTCTGGGACTGGGGATAGGAGGCCACTGCTTCAGACAACTAAAAGATACATCAGATAGATGCTAAGTAGCTCTAAGAATTACACCAAGAAAACATGGCAGTGGGAGGGGAGTGGGGAAAATGGGTGATGGGCATTGAGGAGGGCACTTGTTGGGATGAGCAGTGGGTATTGTATGGAAGCGATGAATCACAGGAATCTATCTCCAAAACCAAGAGCACACTGTATATACACTGTATATTAACCAACTTGACAATAAATAATATTTTTTTTTTAAAAAAGAAGATGTATTTGTGCCTGAAAGATTCACTTGGTCGCGTTTCTAAGAATGATCAGAAATCCAGATTTAAAATTTATTTCCTCCTGAACGAAATCAAAGGAGATTTTGACCAAGTACTTCAGTTCAAAGTCAAATGTTTCCTTTTAAAACTATGTTTGTACTTGGTCATACAGATGTACATCTCTCTACCATCTACTTAGAGATTCTTTGGGATCTTTTCCCCTCAGTTTTTATGGTCTCAAATGTAAGTCAAAAAAGAACTTTCAAAGGTTGTTCAAGGAAGGAAAACAGAGTTGTTGATTTTACTATTATCACAGTGATTACAAGCTGTATTATGCTTAACTTGCTAGCTGCAGATTGTGAAGTGAATGAAAAAAGCAAAGTCATAAACTGGACAAAGCTGAAGAGATTAACCATTATTTCTGTGAACAAAAAGGCCACAAATTCCCACTCTTCATTCATACCGCTGCTTAATTAATGTAATGCAGGTAAAAGGAGGCCAAACAAAGGCCAAACAAAAAAGAATAAGAAGGTTTCTCTTTAACACATTTACACCAAAATTAATAAAGTTTAGAGGTATCCATGGCAGGAATGGTGGTGAGAAGGTAGATTCATTCATCAAATATGTAAGTACTTTGAACTTAAGAAATGTGGACAATCTTTATTTTTTAAAACAGATTTCATTACTGACGAACATTTCTCCATTTACTTATCGATTTGATGAAGTGAATTCTTTTCTATATGTTGTTTTATTTAGTTTATAGCTAAAGGTTTACATTTTCTGTATTTTCCAAATTTTACTTTGCCATTAAAGGTCAAACTACAATAGTTTATCTCTTCTGGTGGTCAGAAAGCCTTCTGAGCAAAACCGCTTACTTAAGCCGAATGTTTATAGAAAACAAATTTCAACATGAGCAATCAAGAACCAAAAATGGCAATCTGGTAACAGTGACACAAACTCAAAATCTACTGTAACTTGCTCTTATGATTGTAGGTTTTACGACTGATACTAACCCTGATCATTTCCTCAACAGGCCAAGATATGCAAAGCTTCTCCCCCACCCCCAACCTTTGGCTCAAAGAACAGTGGACACAAAGTGTGGCATCTGTGTGGAATGTGCTCTCGTCTGGCCATCACTGAGTCCCAGGTATCTTGCCCACCAAGTCTCTCCAATTCCAGTTGTAGTTTGTTAGAACTGAAGCCAATATGAGAGCTGGGCAATTTAAAATGGTGAGTGGGTAGAATTCAGCTACCCACTGGGTAGCTAAATGTGGTAGTTTTCACACTAAATGTGAAAACTGCCAAGGGAAAAGTCATTTAATAAAATGAATCTAGAAGAAACTTATCTCTAATCATAGAGGAACCCACAGTTTGAGCCTCAAATTTTGCACAATTTTCATCAACAATTAAATTCCTGTTTTCAACCCCAAATATATGCATGAAGTTTGCTTCTTACTTCTCTGTTTCTTTTCTGCAGACTGATTTAGATAGGAATGCTAGAAAAAGATTCCAGAGGAAATATTTAGACAATTTAATTTCACTATCCACTCACCTCAAGAATACTCCTGTTTGCACGAAGTCTAATAAAACTGATTACTGATTTTTAAAGAAGAATAGCCACCAGAAAAAAAACATTCTCTGGTAGAGTGGAGAAAAATGCAGACCAACCAAAAACAGGTTTTTAGAACTTTCAAAAACTCTTTTAACTCAAATATATCATGTTAGTGTTCTGCTATCACTAAGACTTCTTTTCCATTAGTGCCGTATCCAACACACCTTTGAATTTATAGCATATTTGTATCTGGTGACAAATTCTTTTACACATTAAAAATGCACGTTGCCAAGAAAAAAGGTCTTCATTAAAGAGTCTGAACAGGAATACAACAAAGGAGGCAAACTACCATAATTGTTTTCCATTCTATTTGGTAGCATGGAGTTAATATGCTTAGATGCAAATAACCTCAACTCTTGAGCGAAAGAGATTTCCAGTGAATGAATACCTTAAGTATGAAGACTGAATTTTCTTAAGACACTTTAGGGGAAAAAGGGTCACCCCCAAGTCCTTTCTACAACTGCTAATTCTATTATTCCTAATGGCACAAAGTATCAAAGGGTTAAAATAGGCATAAATTAACTTTATTGTCAATCACTACATACAGAAGAATAATTAACTCAGTATGTTTATTTATCTACTTTTGCTACTTGATTAAATGAATGATTGATGACAGGTTCCTTGTTTTCTTTTCTTCCTTTTTGTCAGTATAAATGATCAGTATGAAACTAAACGGTGACATTAAAATGAAATCATTAGCAACCTAAACTGCAAGGCGACCTAAAAGTGAGAGCTTCTGTCTCCTTCACTACTGAGAAATCAAATCGGATCCCTTCACACCACAAAGAGACTTATAACATAGTCACATGTACTTCTTAATCATTTAGGTGCTTTCCCCCCTGATTTCCACTGTGTCTGCTATGTCTATAATTATGCTAAAGGCCATTCATTGCTTTTAAGGTCATTTTAAATAAAGCTAATTTACAGCATTCTGAGTTCGTTGTTGGTGAAATTTATAAGCTATGTTACTGTTTGGCATTTGTCGTCCTACTAAAACTGATGGAAATATCAAGAAGTCCTTGAGGTAGACTTAGTCAAAATTAAAATATCAAATAAAGGATCAATGATCACTTAAGTAATTTGATTGGTCTAGGATTTGCCATAATTCGATAACATTTGAAAAGGTTATTAGTTCTAGTTCTCTGCAAATCAGGTGACTAACATTAGCAGCAGAGATCCATAGCATACCATCAATGTGGATATAAGGTTGCACGTGTGGAGTGTAAGTGGCACACAGGAAATGGGGAGTTTTCTTCAGCCCCTAAATCCACTGCCCAGTATGACGTGTCCTAGAGAGCAAAGTGAAATATTAAAATCTCCGAGACACCTGTACTGAACTATCTTTTTTGGACTGGCTGCTCTTATGAACACTACTTTAATCATTACCTAGAATGTTACCGATGTTTCACAGTTTTGCTCTGAACAAGATCGTGAAATGTAGTACCTCATACGGACAGTTTAGATGGGGAGGAAAAAAGACAATGGAAAAAGAATACCAGAAGTAGAAGGTAGCAAAGAGGTGACTGTGGAACCAAGTTTGAGGACTCAGAATACAGTAACATATCAACTTTAATTAATCACACCAAGGGTGAGGCTTGCCAAAGACATAACTCAGAAGAGATGAACGCAGAAGACGACAAAGAGTTCAGCAGAGAGCTAATGAGAGCAGGGGATTATAAACCTGACACCGGGCAAGCAGTCCCACTGCTTCATAGGCTAATGTCATTGTGAAAAAACATGGAAAAAAAATTAGTGTGCTATGAAATGATAACCTCCAAATATGGTTTCATCTTACACATAGCTACAAGTGAAGAAGTGTTTGAGTGCAGACAGGTCACTTCTTACCCCACCAGAACATGCTCTGTGGTGGGGATGAGTTCCTCTGGCATTCACAAGCTTACTCCCCGAGTCCACTTTGGTCAAGTGAGTTAGCTAGGAATAGAATGAAGTCTAGTGGAAGGAACTGAATGTTTACTGCATGTTGAGTATGATTATTAAAAGCATACTAATTGTTTCTAGAGGAGTTTTACATGAATTGTGACATAAATTTATAGAATATTATTTTTAGTCTTTCTTGTTTTTTGTAAAGAGACTATTATGAATCGATCTGGGCCTCCTGAGCCACCTGTATAAATTATGGGCCAAACTAAATGACTCATTTGGTACAACGGCACAGTACACAAATCATCTACATTAACTTTAAGAAACCATCTCTCAACATCCTTTTTCTTACTTATGTATCTTTTGCACAGAGAGAGCAGGGGTAATTAAAAAGACTGCGCGTGCAGAAGGAAAAATGATCTCATCTCATGAAGTTTTATAAATATGAAATGTGATCATGGATTTATAATATCTCCTCATGTTTTTGTATCCAACTCATACCAGAAAATGCCTCTGTACACAATAATGACTGTTTCTCTGATCTTTGGAAAAGATCATGCATAAGTGTAAAAAATGATCATACATCTTCATAACTGCACATCAGAAAAAGTGTGGACTCTTTATGCCATTAAAGTAATACCTGGCCTGAGTAAACCAAAGGAATGTAGCATGGATAATTATGTTCCTATCAATATGTTCTGGAAATATACGACCATGAGACACGGGTCAAATTTATTTTTTATACTTCCATTTCGTTATTTTGAGGAAACTTAAAAATTGAAAACATGAATGTAAAATATCTATTTTGGGGAATCATCACTTGCTTTATTGAAAGAACTTAGTTTTTTGCAAAATAGGAACTGCCACAGAAATTCTCTACCTAAAGAAGTTCTCTAATATGAAAAAAAAAAGTGATTTTGTTAACTTGTAAAAGAACATGTTAGTAACCATTTGTCTGGGACTTGTCACTTCACAAAGGGCAGTACCCCTCCACTGGGGTCACATCTAAATAAATAATTTTAATTGTCACTGTAAATCCTTACTAAACTCAGGCAACATGTGAAAACACTTGAGTAAAAACTTGAAGTATGATGACACAGTTCACCTGAATAATTTTAAAAATAAACATTCATTAGTAGAGCAAAATAAGCTCTTTCAGTAATATCCCATCATCATGATTAGTCCTTTCACATTAGTATATTTAAATGTTAAAATTTGAGGGGACAGCATAATACAGGTGGATTGCACTCTAACTGCATCAAAATACTCACAGTATAGTAATACATGCAACTCCACTACATTGACCATTTTTATACCTATATGGGATATGAAAAGATTGAATTTTTAAAAAAGAAAACAACACTACCAAAGATCCCAAGTCTCAAAATCAGAGGAAGCTGTTGATCTAGTCAATGAACGTTCTATGGTGGTCTATGCTCTGTAATCACCTTTCTTGAAGGAGTCTGTATTAATTTTATGTCATTTTTAATATAGGATTTCATATTTTAATAGATCAGTCTAATTCCCTCTTACGTAAATATCAAGTATATGACTGCATAAAAAATACAAGATGGGGATTCTATCAGACTTGATCTTCTGCTGTTAAGAGAAGTTTGAGGGTTCTTTCCCAGGAAACTGTAATTTATAAAAATTGTCTTAACTCCGTCACCAGAGTCAAAGCCAGACGAGTTCACTGCTGTGGAGTCTGGCAACCAGAGTGCAGAGGACACATCTGAGACTAAACCCAGTTTCACACCAGAAAAACTGCACAGCGGCTGTGATGGTAAACTACAGAGAATTAACACGCATTAATTTGGTGCTGGTTGCGTAAATGCTTCTGGCATTTCCTTCAGCACTTAAACTCATTTTCAGAGAATGGACTGCTGTAAAAGAATGCAGGCTCATTAAGAGTTTATTTCCTCAAAATGCTGAAGGATAGCAAGTTTCTTCTGTGAGAGATCAGAAAAACCACATTTATTTCCTTAGTGGGAGAAGAAAACACCCTAGAGCTTCTTGGTTTTGAGCAAGCATCACAGGGTTGGAAATGAAGGATTTCATCTTGCTGTCACACCCTCCCTTACCTCGTTTCAAGCCTGGCTGTGTGTTGTTTCCACAGAGTGAAATTTTAGAAGGAGCAGAAGCCAAATGCTTAAAATGAATGATCAACTTATGAGTCTTATGAATCTATTCTTCCATGCTGCTCTGCTTAAAAATAGCATCATAAATGCACATCTGCAAAGACCGTGCAACCCCCCTTTCCTGAATTGTACAAATTATTAGAGTCGTTGACAAAAGATTTTTTTTGTTTAGGGGTTGGTCTGGGCACTCTCTTTGGCAGACTGCCACTTTTCTAGCAGTAGAAATATTGCTTGTAGAAAGCCACATTGTACTGAACAGCTGTTCTGCTAAAACATTGAGCTAGCAACCCAAGAAATGACTGACTTCACATGTGAAGCAAAACTGTTCCCTCCCTTTGTGCTAATTTAAATGAAAGTACAAAACATTTTCTTCCATGCCGTCTAGTCTTCCCTCCCAATTATAGGCTTTAGGGGAATGTGTGAGAGCCAGGAGCCAAAGTAAACAATTGACACTCCCATCACTGTCCCAGTGGTATGCTTGAACTTTGGCCATTCTACTAAGAGGTTCCCAGGATGCAGCTTCTCATCTGATCTGACCCTTTCTATATTCATGCCTCAGATGCTGAGCGATTTTCTATTTACTATATACATTAGGATTGTGATGTTTAAAAACATACCTCATTCCAGCCTTCCTTCCATCTCTAGAAAATGCTAAGATATTAAAGAAAAGATACTAGAAGATCATATTTGACTAAGTTCTTGCTTTCTAAGTATGGTCGGTGATTCATGCTCTTGGTTGGTTGGAATTATGGTCAGCTAAGAGCAATATACATAGGCATTCATGGGTGGGTATTTGGGTATTGTTTAAAACACTCTTCTGTAAAGAAAAAGCTTCCTAAGCTTACTTGATATCTCAGCGACCACAATTCTCATTAAATGTCACCATGTTTACAGCTGTAACTGTATTTATGCATAACAGATTATCCAACACTGCTTTAACCTCTTTCAACACGATAATATCTCACCTTGTTTTGTGAGCATGTGCATCACTCCTGCTAGATTATAAACTCCTAGAGGGTTCAGTTTTCCCCCCCGCTTTGCATTCCACACACAGCCTAATGAAACTTACAATGTAATAAGCACTCAAATACTTACAGCAGGAATTGGTGAGTATGGTGGAAGAGAAATAGGACGCATTCCTGATCTCTAATGACAACCAAAAAAAAATGTTACCCTAAAACCTAAGGATTTATATAAGATTATAAAACCAACATTCTGAGGGAAGTATCCATTATATCCATTGTTTCAATAAATCAGCCTTTCATTTAAGATACAACCTATTTTAAGAATGTTTTTGTCTTTTCAGCTCAATAAAATATATACATATTAAAATTTTACCTAATCAACTTTTAGATCTCATTATTTTAAGCACTAGCATAACACTAAGTTGCCTTAATAGCCCCCAAACCACCTGAGTATTTTACGAAACACTCTAAATTTCCTCTGCTTTGTTACAGGACACAAGGTGAAGACTTTGACAAGCTAGAATCACAAAATGTATTCAAAATAAATGCCACATGTTGATATCTCTTCTTCCTGATTAACATAATTTCAGAAATATAATCTCACCAAACAAAAAACGACAAAAGCACAAGTTACCTTTAACATGATAAAAGTCCTAAAAAGGAATCCAACCATGCCTTTGGTAGTTTCTGTGTAAACTTAAGCCTCACAATGAAATGTAGGCTTACTGCAGTGTAAGACCAGCTGAATTCTCAGGCCAAGCTATGCCATTTTCTAGGCAAACTGAGGCCAAAGAAATGTTACTCATTAACAGTCACAAAAATTTGTCCAACTACATTGCCCAAGAGCTTCCTATTAGAAGACTCTGAAGACACATTAAAATGACTGAGATGATCAGTTTCCATCGTATTCACACATTTTGCTGGTTCCATTGGCCTCTCTTACATGCAAAGTACCTTTACTATAGGTTGTCAGAACTCCCTAGAAGAGTTCCTTTCTCTAAGTTCTATAAACTTTTCCAGCAGATGTTTGTGTGGCAAAAAATGTAGTGAATCACAACAAGAAGGCACAGTCTGATTGCTTGCTAGATGTACATCACACGACAGCACAGGCTAAACACCTTGATACAGATTTTTCTGCAACTTTGGGAGCTCAGGGTCCATAGGAAAGACAATGAAGGGCACGTTCGGTCAGGTGTCAACCAAGAAAACATCACTGAACCCCTTTACACAAGGTCCTGCGTACGCCCATAGTGAGGCTTACCTGCGTCTACATCCTCGTTTTCTATCACAGCTCTCTAGAACATACGGCATTTTACACATTTTGTTATGTGATCTTCATGTCTCTTTTCAAAATAAAAATGATAGCAATTTTGCTTTTATGCTAAAATTCTTGTAAAAGCCTGGATACTATTCATCTATTTTTATTGAAGAAAGCCAATATTTTAAAGTATTTATATAAAAGCCAAACTGTGTACACAGTCTGTTTTCATCATCAGTGCCGATATTCAACACGGCCTTATTTCCCAAACTGTAAAATTATATTGGAGCGATGTGCTTTAATTACAAAACATTACTGAAAAATATATTTTTAAGTCTCTGTAGTGCTTTGGGAAGTGAGGACTATAATCTCCCAAATTTTCATTTCCTCCACTACTGTGAGTGGGGAGCACTTTGAGCACTCGCTCAACACCCAGTGATTGACAGTCTCAAGGGACAATGGCAGAAGACCACAGCAGTATTTCCCCATGATTGAGTTTTAGTACTTCAGTAACATGTTCACATTAGTAAGTGGGGAAAATTAAACTATACTATGCAGTGCAACCCTATTTTTCCACTTCATGTACACATGGTTTTGGAGGTAGTTATTTGTAGGCAGAATTGAACCTAATTCAGCTTTACCAATCTTACTCATTCTAATGTTCATAACATTGGATTTCTTATACACAAATCCCAAATTTCTTATTTCTAATGATCCCTGTAGCCAGATCATGCCTTAAGCCTTCATTTGAATCAGTAAAACACTTAACAAATTACGTAGGGAAATCAATCAGAACAATTATTTAACCGAACTGACCAGTTGTTTGATTAGGTAAGTCAAAATGGCTGAGCAACAGTCCCATGTAGACAAAGCTTTAATCATGTTTCTTTTTTAATAAGATCCTTCATCTATAGGAGACTCTGCATAGCCCCAGTTTGGATCGTTTACTACATTAAACTGAAAAAGCGAGCAAAAAAAAAAGCCAGGCTAAGCCAATGACTTAGCATGACTTTACACTTAGTTTTTCAGCAATGCACACTATACACAAAACAATATACGTGCACGGAAACCCAGAAAACTGTTAACTATTACACCACTGGCTGGCATACAATTCAGTTATGCTGGCTATCGTAGGAAGATGATTATATGCGCACATATTAGCTCTGAAGATGACAAAAACAAATCCAAAAATGTTTCATAAAGCATGTTACCAGCATTCATTGTCATCAATACACTTTTCAAACAAATCCAAGTTTCAACACTTTACAATCAGCAGTACACTGCTTACCACCATGGGTTCTACAAAAAGTACCTAGGTCCCTTCCAGTTCTAAAGCTCTTCAAAGGGCTTGGCAAACTACAGCATACAGGTCAGATCCAGCCTGCTACCTGTCTCTATACAGCCCATAAACTTAGAACTGAAAAGCATTTTAAATAATTAAAAAAAAAAAAACTCAAGATTTCATGATATGCCAAAATTAGAATTCAGCATTCACAAATAAAGTTTTATTGAAATACAGGTGTACTCAGTCAGTTACGGACGGCCTGTGGCTGCCCTTGCACTCTAACAGTGGACTGGAGTAGCTGCAGCAGAGACCTCATGGCCCATAGAGGCTAAATTATTTACTATCTGGTCCGTCACAGAAAAAGCTTGCTGACCCCTGTCCTAGAGTCCGTTAACTAGTTTTTGTCTTGGCTTTCTAACTTCCCCTTTTGGACGATCGTTGAGCAGTGTGTGAAGACTAGACAGTGTTAACACTCATAATAACTTTCACTGAAGAAAGGAGTGAGAAAAACCAGAGCGTAAAACTTGCTCATGTGACTCCTTATTGATGGGAATCGGTCATTTATAAACTTTTTAAGCAAACTGTGTAAACGGTTCAATCAATTTTCTTTCTTCCATATCCTGATTGATATTGTAGTTGTTGGTTAATCACATTTCTTAAACAAGACAACCATTAATGAAGCCCTGGAGAAGGGTGAGCCTGTGAGAACTCAAGAGTGACCAGTTGAAGAGGCAGGAAACTGGGAGAGAACAAGTTTCCATTTGGGTAGAGTTTTGGTTTTCTTACATTTCTGTCATTAGAGTAAATTATGGTGCATTTCTAAAAAAAATAATCTTTTTATTTTGGAATTATTTTAGATTTATAGAATAGCTGCAAAGTGAGTGCAGAGAGTTCCAATACACCCTCACACAGTCTCCCTTAATTTTAGCATTTAATGCCTTATTAAGGATTTGTTTCCATTCAACTATAACACCTTTGCCTTTGGATGGCCTCAAAATGTTTTGTGAATTGCAATGTAATAGCATTTGATCTAAAAAGCGCTGGTCTCAACACATGGGCCATATATGTGCATATATGTCCATGTATAATGGGGAAAGAGGATATCGAAGGACAGCTGCTAACATGTGCTGAACTGAGAAAGATATGGTCTTTATTATGGAAGAAGATGCACTGAATTGGAATTCCAGGGGTCCAAATCCTAGCGCCAAGTTTGTTACTGACTTTGTTTATATCACTAACGTTCTCTATCATTTTTCTCAACACAAGTGTAGGAGGATTGAAACAGATGATCTGTATGATCTTTAAACCCCAAATTCTTTTGGCCTTCTCCTGCCCAGCCTCTGACATTCACTGACATATTATGGACCCAGAAAGGATGCGAAAAGCAGCAGTCAATCAGTATTCAAAGCCACATTAGTTTTACAGGTGGAGGTCACCACATGTTTATTAAGGCACAGCCAAGAGTTATGCACAGTATCTAGAAAGCTGTTTCTGAAAATTAAAGCCACAGTACAATTTCAATCATATAAAGCAGTCAGAGGTGACTCCTTCTTTGCTATACCCATGAAATATTGGTATCTGCAGAGTACTGAAACTTATATTGTGCTTTGCAAGAGGTGATGGGCTAACAAAAACATGTTAGGGAAGCCCAGCCCTAAAAACAGGGCACATACACTTCCAAATCCCAAATAACTAAGTACAATGTAGTATAAGGCAATGCCATGAGTTAAATATCACATTACCAAGAACCGGTAGACTTCTTAAAATAAGCTGAATGTGATATGGAATCTAAGTATGTCCCCTACAATTCTGTTAAGAGTAAAAAGCAAATAAAAAATATATCAAGTTTTAGATTTGTATTTTACCCATATCATATATTTGGCGCTTGGCTTATTTAATTTAAAACTTCATTGTGCGCTGCACTATTGTCCTCTTTTTTATTTATAATGATTGCATGTATGCAAATCTTGATACTCAACAGACAAAATCTTTTAAAAGAAGGAACTATGTCATACCTTTTTGAACCCAAGACACCAGGGAGACATGATACCTCCATGTAAAGGAAAATAAAGTAAAAGAGAAGGAAGGGGACGCCTGGGTGGCTCAGCCGGTTAAGTGTTTGACTCTGGATTTCAGCTCAGGTCATGTTCTCACAGGTTTTGAGTTCGAGCCATGCATCAAGTCCTGCATCAGGCTCTGCGCTAACAGTATGGAGCCTGCTTGGCATTCTTTCTCTCCTCCTCTCTCTGCCCCTCCCCAGCTTAAGTGTGCACTCTCTTTCTCTCTCTCAAAGTAAATAAATTTAAAGAGAGAGACAGACAGAGACAGAGACAGAGAGGGAGGGAGGGAGAAGGAAAACAGAAATACTAGCAGAACACGAAGAGTTAGAACATGTGGCTTTTGAAATTATTAATAAACAGCTTCAAAAAAACCTGACTCTCAGGAGAGTCTAATTTAAGACAATAATTACTAAATCCTTTCTCAGAAATTGGGGTTTGGGATTAGACAGTCAGTAATCATCCAGACCAGAAAATTCACAAAAAGGAAATTCAAATGAGAAACTGAGGTCTAGAGAGGCCTTTGTAACCCAGGTCACGTGGTTTATTTAGTTTTATTTATTTCTCAATAAATGGTAAATACCTCCAAGGACAGGACTCTGCCTTACACCTTCTCTATTATATGCCCCCACATTACCAGCAAAGGAATCAGAGGACTTACCAAGAGAAAGTACTCAGATACTGGTCGAATGAACTTGAATTTATATACCCAAGACATGGGTTTCTTAAGAATATTGTTTTTAAGTGTCAATTCCTCAGCTTGTACATTACACGAGAGAAACAAGTTGGCAGGGGAAGGCAGCTGATCCCAGGCAAGGGGTACCAACCTCCTAGCTCCTACTCTATCCACTGTATTTCCCCCCTTGGTTTCACGCTATTCCCATCATTCTCCCTCCATTTTTCTTCCTTTCAGTCTTTCTTCACTCTTTTCTTTCTTCATCCTAGCTTATGACTTAGACCCACCCACATTTTCCATCAGCATTATTCTGCTCACTAATAGCAATATCAAGATATGACTTGGTACTATATAATTTAATTTAAACACATGGTTGTGGCACCTGGGTGGCTCAGTTGGTTCAGTGTCCAACTCTGGATTTCAGCTCAGGTCATGCTCTCACTGTCATGGGATAGAGCCCCACATGGGGCTCTGTGCTGCCAGGGCAGAGCCTGCTTGGGATTCTGTCTCTCCCTCTCTCTCTGCCTCTCCCCTGCTTATGTGATTTCTCTCCCTCTCTCAAAAACAAATAAAAATTTAAAAATAAAAACTCGGTTAAATACGTACTTTCCTGGGTACTGTAAATGGAGATAAAGACATGTATAAAACCCAGACTGTTCCCTCAAGTAGCTCACAGTCTGCATAGAGAGACAAGGATCATAAGAAAAGGATTATGAATGGATACTAAAGCAAGAGAAGACTGTCACAGTAACCTATTAGGAACAAATGACTACTGTTCTGGGGAAGCAGAGAAGATTTACCTAACAAAGTGACAGGTGAGCTGCGTTTTCAAAGGTGAACAAGAGTTCAGTAAAACGACAAGAAGGAAAAGGGCATTCTGGTTAGATGATAGGATGTACAAAGGCACAAACGTATGGTCTGAGGTATTCGGTACTGCTGGGGAAAAAGATGACGACGGCATATAGAGGGGCAGACCGCCGAATCCCGATGCGGGATGCAGAAGTACACGTACACTCTTTTAGCCACATTTCCAGAGGTGTCTGCCAAAACATTCTGTAAAAGAGGTGTTATGTTTTGGCTCATCCCTCTGACACCTTTGCCATCACCATGACAAGAACCTCTCCCAAATCTCTGCTGTCCCCTGACAGGGGGCAGACCAGAGCTGAACCCTGAGCACAGCCAGAGCTGTGGCACGAAGTAAACCACCCGGCTAAGCTCAGCCTAAATCTGCCAACCTCCAGAATGAACCACAGCAACAAGAGGAATAAAAGCTTTGTGGCGTGCCACTGTGACATTCGGACTGCTTGTTGCCCTGGCGATGACGGACTAGGACGCCTGAGTATGCACACATTCTCAGTCATCACTCTCACAAAGAGGCTTCCGCGGAATCAGTGTTTGGAGTGGAGGGTAATTCTGGATGCCCAACAGTGCCAGGTGCACTGAAGGTAATGGTGACTGAACTCTGACAGTGGCACATGTGAAGAAACCATCAGTGCTTTTGCATGCTTCATTCTGAAGGTGGACCAGAGTCCCCCTCCGCAGATAGCAAAGCTTCTCCTGAAAGAAATAGGAATCTGCACAAAATTATAGTCTCAGAGACTTCCTCTGCCATCACTAAGCCCTCATTTGTCAGAAAGCCCTTCATGCCCAGTTTCAGAGATGAGAATCCTAGGAAAGCATGGAGATATAAACAATGCCTGTCCTATGATGATGAAAATACAGTAAAAGCTTAGTTCTTAAATGAACTTCCTTCAGAAGTATTCCCTCCACTAGAAAGGAGAGCAGTATGTAATGAAAAAGTTCCCAGAAGCATACCTAAGAAAAGGCAATTATATCACATCATACTGCCATGTACTAGTAAAACCTGGCACTTGCTACCAAAATAAACAAGAGTGAACACTGGCAGCTCAGCTTTTGGTTGGCCCCTTTGGACTGAGGTGACTGAAACTCGAGACTAAAGCAGGGAGATGGGCCCCCAGTCTACTGAAGGTGGTGGAGGCGAGAACAGGAACCACACAAGAAGCAAGTCTCTATCTTGTCTCCTGCTCTCCTACCCCTACTGGAAGCTTCTGTTCAGAACCTAAGGGTTCAGTCTGGGCACTACCATTTTCCTGTGTAATAATAAAGAGCACCACAGGCTGATGTACATGCTATACCCTGATTCTAAGAAATCGCATTTCACATTTTTTTTTAATAATGAGGAATAGGACACTTGCCCCCGAGTATGAATGTCAGTTGGTCGAAGTACACGTGTCCGTACACAGTAAAATGCCTGAACAGGAACTAGAAGACCTTTGGGAGCTGCTTAGACCAAGAAGAACAATCACTCAGTCTTGGATTCTCTACCTTCTATGGAAACAGACAGCATTTTAGAAAAATAGTTCTAAGTTTTGGGAACAACCAGTATTGTAGTAGTTCAGAGTTACTCTGAAGGATGTCACAGACTCAGCGGCTACACATGGCTGTTTCAAACCGAACCCTTAAACATGATTGCAAAAGTAACAGTCTGGTCTCTGGCTAAGGATAGATCACGTATTCCTTAAATAAGGACCTGCAGGCCTCTCCTCTCAGAAATATCCACCACTTAATTCACAGTAAGGGCCCGAAATAGTGAAGAAAATATGAAATATGAAAATTACTATGAAATAGTAATATATGAAATTTAGTATGAAATTTATAGTAAATATGAACTTTACTATAAAAATAGTAAAGTTCTTCCGTAACGTGTTCAGTCAATTTCAATCACCAGTTGTCTTGCAGTATTTTTCAACCATTTCCTTCCGAAAGCTAAAAATGTCTTCTATTTTACATACTTGAGCATTGTCGCCTGTCACACACATACACAAATTGTTGTTTAAAAGCGGCCATGTTCAAATTGAAGTAAGACTTATGCTTACAGTGGTAAATATTCCTGGATTAATAGAGTTGTAGCAGACACACACCGAAAATTGACTGAAGTCTGTGATATTAAAAAGACAGAAAATTTATCTAGTTTTAGCAAATGTCAAATCACCAGCTATTGCTTTTAAGATTAATAAAAGATGTAATGGTTTCTAGATAGCCTCTAAATAGAGATTACTATGAATGGAGAGGTGATTTACCAACAGTCACCACAATGAGATTTCTTTAAAGGTTACAATCATCAGTTATTTAGCTGAAACACTGCTGAGAATGCCTGGTCATTTCTTGAATAATGCATAATGTTCATTGTAGATTTGATCTGTATTATAACAATACAGATATTTCTAAAATCATGGAAAAAACTATCTGTTACCTTCCAATTGCTTAACATGTCATTTCCATGAAGTAATTGACTCGGGACATATTACACACTGTCACCTGAGTGTTCTTTCTGCAAGCATAACTTGTAATAATCTATACAGAATGGGCATCACAAAACAAACTCATCAACCTTTATAGACATTTAAGAAAAGATGTGATGAATACAGGGCAGAGTGAAGGACCTTTCTGAAGCAGTAAATTAAAATGATTAAATTTCTATATAGTTGTGTGAGACAAATTTAAATTTAAGCTTTGAAATTTAATTATTAACATGAACAACTCATCACATTAAAAAAAAAAAAAGCATTGCCTGCATCGTGTAAGTACTTTTCATATAAATTTCCAAACGCCTTTAGGTTTATTCAAGAGACTGCTTGGAGAAGCACAAAGTCTAATGTCTATCGTTTTATTGTTGGATTATGAACTGCACTTCACATGATGCTGCAGGCTATTTATATAAGCTTGTTTATCCACATGAACTTCTTCAAGGGCACAACACAGAAGACCTTAATAAATTAAAATGAATTTCTTTTGATGTTGTTTCATGAATGTTTGATCAGAATGAGGAACAGGTTTGCATTAAAGAATGAGAGTAGAGCAATAAAGTATACACATACTGTACAGCAGAACCAATTCACAGAAAGTGTCCACTGCATTCCTAGCAACTTTTGAGAGCCAGAGTCAACTGGATAGAGTCACTATGCTTCACACCTTCACTATCATCAGTTTACTGATAGTGGGAGTACACATGTACTGAATTGGATGTTCTGCCATTATCTGGATGGAATTCTCAAAATAATAAAATCTCTTATCTCCTTCCAGACTCTTAAATATCCACCCTAACCTCCCCATTTTTCTCCTTGACATCAGTATGTCCTTTCATAGACTGAAATGCCCACGAGAGCAGAGACCATATTTTATTGTTTTTTATCCATCTTAATCATGAGTAGTTTAGAGTTTGACTGACTGAAGTCCATAAAGTAAAAATGAATGATCAGTCACAGTCAGAAGCTGAGAGAATTCTCACCTGGCATGCTTGATAAAGGGGATGCAAATCAAATAAAATTTCTAGAAACGATATGATGTGATAGAGCACTAGACAGAAAGGTGAAACAATGGAATCTAGCTTAAGATCTGCTAATACTTAACTGTAAACTGTTTCTGTAACATTTCCCTGGTCTACATATGAGGGCATGGTTTTACATGAGCTGTAATTTTGCATCTCTACAAGGTCATGATTCCAAAAGTAAGCAAGGGGAGGGTGCCTGGGTGGCTCAGTCAGTTAGGCTCCAACTTCCTCTCAGGTCATGATCTCGTGGTCCGTGAGTTTGTGCCCCATATGGAGTTCTGTGCTGACACCGTGGAGCCTGGAGTCTGCTTCAGATTCTGTGCTTCCCTCTCTCTCTGCCCCTCCCCTACTTGAGCTTGGTCTCTCTCTCTCTCTCTCTCTGTCTCAAAAATAAACATTAAAATTTAAAAAAATAAAATAAAATAAAAGTAAGCAAGGTTATCACATTGCAGAATAATGGACAAACCATGGAACCACTTTTTACTTTGGTAACCACCACTACCAAGGCAGCCTATAAACTGCCAGCTCCTTTAAAAAAGAGAAAAATGGAGGTGTGCCTGGATGGCTCAGTTGGTTAAGTAACCAACTCTTCATTTCAGCTCAGGTTATGATCTCACAGCTCCTGAGTTCGAGCTTGACATTGGGCTCTGCGCCAGCAGTGTGAAGCCTGCTTGTGATTCTCTCTCTCTCTCTCTCTCTCTCTCTCTCTCTCTCCCTCTCTCTCTCTCTCTCCTCCCCATCCCTCCCTCCCCCCCCTTCTCCCACTCAGTAGCTCTCTAGTTCTCTTTCAAAATAAATAAATAAGTGGTAATAAAAAGATAACTGTGCTAAACAACCTCATACAAGTTCAGTCCCTTAATCAGTCCATTTCAAAGCGAAGAATAAGGACGTATTTTGTACATTCTGTGACTTCTACCCTGTTGCACCTACCTTTTCATCTTATATGATTTGGAATAAACATGAAAGCAGTCTAATGAACAAACTCTTAGGGATACAGTATATTTACTAAGATTACATTCACATCTTCAGCTTGGGAAAATTTGCCACAACTTTAGCATCCGGAACACAGATTGATATATTACCAAGCTGACATCTACATTTTTAAGAGGAGAAGGGCTGAAAAGGGACAGCATGAATGTGCCTTAGTTTGTCCATACTATGCTATGTTACACTGACATCCAGCCCTTGACAGCTAACTCTGTTCTATGTTCTCAGCTTCTGAATGCCATTCTTACACTCTAGAGAGATAATCTGTGAACTATGGCTTGTGGGCCAAATCTGGGGGCAGCTGCCTATTTTGTGACGCATGGTTTTATTAGAGCACAGCCACACCCTGCTGTTTACAGATTGTCTATGGCTGAGTTCGTGCTACTGTGGCACAGTTCAGAGCCCCTCAAAGCCTAAGCCTGTATATTTCCTATATAGTCATTACAGAAAATATTTGCCCTGCTCTAGAGGAAAATAGCATCTAGAATTTAAATTCTGATTTTCCTTCTCTCGTAAGCGTAAGAAACATTGCAAGTACCAATGGCAGAGATATAACCAGATTTACACATGCATGGATACACATATGATGACACTTCTAAGCACACAATTGTAAATAGTCATTGCTTTGGATCCTTCATTTTAATCTGTATCCTCTGTATCCTCTAAGAGGTCAGGGCTCCCTATTAGAACCCTTTCAATTCCTACAAAATTCCTACAAAAGCCATGAGCACAGGGACTTCAAAGGTCACTGTCAAGGTGTCATCACTTAACAAAAGAACCTAATTCCTCTCCCAGAGTTGCCCACAATTTTCCCAATTATCCAGCTTATGCCCACCAAGGGTCTAGAGACAAGGTTAGAGCACAAGAAACTAGCAGATCCCTTAAGTCCTAAGCCTTGAATAACACATCGTTTAAGACAGAGAATCAATGGCCAATATCACATATACATCAATAAAGATACGCATGCATATTCACATGCTAAACATGCTATAAATTACTAGAAATTTCACTAACACG
The DNA here is from genome assembly GCF_018350195.1 of Panthera tigris. Taxonomy (NCBI): domain Eukaryota; kingdom Metazoa; phylum Chordata; class Mammalia; order Carnivora; family Felidae; genus Panthera; species Panthera tigris. Next base: position 82,432,533 of record NC_056665.1, on the reverse strand, counting down.
TAAGAAATACCTCTCTTGCATATCAGAATGAAGAAGGCCTAAAATCTTTCATTAGTGAGTTTTAAGAGTGACTGCACCAAGGATCGGGAGGACAAACATAGGTTTAGATTTACAAATCTTGGGCATTATGTATGGCAACTTGAAACATTAACATGAATTATTTGTTTTATTACTCAATAAAGTCATTACTCAAAATGCCTACTACAGTTGGGCTCAGCTTCCTTCCTTTCTTTGGTTACTAAAGACAGAAGATATTAGTTCCACCCTTTAACAAATATTCTTGTACTCCACCCATCAGTAATAATTTGCATGAATTAGCATAACGCAAATTGAACCCAAGAAGCATTTTAATGTAAGTCATTTCATTCTCCTTTCTCTGAAGCCTTGCATCAAGTGATAGAATATTTAGGCTGACAGACGTTTTGAAAATAAAAAAGAAATAGAAGAGGTTTATTTCACCTTCACATGGGGTCTTTCTCATGCAGAGTTCAGATTTCCACATTTGTATCCCTTTAAAGGATTTGATATGCAGGAAAAGAAGAAAGGATGATGGTAAACATTTCATCTTAGAGACACCTATCGACCACCATATTCCAGAACAAACAGGGGCTTAAAACTTACCTTTTACTGATGTGTTAGGTGGAGGGCCTTCCATTCGCAAGTTCCACGGAGGGTCCCCTTGGTTAGCAAAGTCCCTCATTTTCAGATAGCTAATTGTAAGTCGAATGATGGATGCCTTGTCAAGCTGGCTAGTGATGGCTGCAGGAAGAGGCAACAACTTGGCCAATTCATAGAACTCAAAATTTTCTTTTCCCCGGCGGGAGCGAGCAGCATCTCGGGATTTCTCCTTTCTCAATGCTTGTAAACTGAAATCAAAGGAGTGAAAAAGTGTCATTTAAAACGTGTGGTTCTGACATCAGGTAGAAATTGTTTCCTTTTCATTTCCTTCTTCCCCCAGCAAAAATCTACCAAAATCTTCTTTCAAATCCAAGGGCCATAATAAAATGATTTCTAGACAATGTTCACTAAAACCAAAAATTCTACCTCTGGATTTAAACTTACATGCGGTAATAACAGCAAATAAACTTACAGGCAGTAATAACAATAGCTTGCTTGTTAGGTTTTTCCCTTTAATTGGCCATGCATTGATATACATTCTTTGTTTCTAAGACATAAGATTTACAGGTAATACTTGGTGTTATCAGCTATAAGCAGCAGAAAAGATGAGGCTAGTATTCATATATTTATTCTCAGGCTAATGATTTTGTTCATTTAATTGTTATCACTGTGAGATTTTAAGGCACCAAAAGCACCTTTACTTCAATTATCATCATGGGGAACAAAGGGTAAACATCAACATTTTATTTGTTGATTCTATGAAGTGTGTTTATGTGCCTCTAGCCCCCAATAAGGATCATGATCTTAAGTCAGATAAACATCACACTGAAAATGAAGATTTCAATATACTTATAAATATGTTGATAATTGGTTGATAAGAGAAAACTTTAATTCTTTATGAATGACTGCACATTAGTAGATGGATAGATTCTCTAAGATACTAGAGAATAAAATGCATCGCCTGGAGAAGTCAAACTTTAAGATAATATAAATTTAATGTTGAAAGATAAAGCCCTGTATGGGTTATTAAAATTTATAAACATTATAGACATATTACTTCACAGAAAAGGCAACAGGTGGGATCCAGCATTTTCCTTTAACTATTCATGTGCATTTCTGTTTGAAGTTTGCTCACATTGCTGAGGGCAGAATCTGGCACAACTGAAGTTGTGTTTGAGCATCTGACAGAATTCCACCTGTTCTGAATGGCTCTGTTTTGTGTCTGACAAGAAATAAAATCAAAATAAGACCCTGATGATAAGTAATTGGGCAATATTTACAGTATCAAGGTACTATTAAAATCATTTGTAAGTATCCATTTCATTGAACTCCAAAGGCATTTTAAATCTTTGAACCTAGCTTTCTGGTTTCCCATTATAAAATAACCAGAAAGAGAGAAACAAGCAAGGAAGCAAGACCAGAGCAATCGATCAAAATGAGTTCAGCAGTGTAGCTCTGATATCCATTAGTATAATATGGACAAGAACATTTCATATTACATTATAGCGTACCTGATGGTGTTCGTGGTAGAAACACTTTACTCACTGCAGACACTCTGAATATCTTATTGAGTATCTACATAATTTAAGTAATGCCATCACACCCTGATCAAATACTCACTAAGCCAACAACCCCACCAGTTTCACAAATATTCTACATTAGCTAACCAACCTATTTCTCACAACTAGACAAGTTAACGTTATCGTTTTCAGAGTCACGGCAGTCTCAGATGAAAACCTTTGTCCCTTAATGTCTCAGGTGATAACTTCTGGGAGAAACATTGCTAATTCACAAGGGAAAAGCATGGCATGCCACTTGTTTCCCCAAATCATGGCTGGCCTTTACATGATTGTACTAATTGGCAATTTTGGCTTGTTGAAAATTGTGTAAATAAAGTGAGAGATGCCTTACAATCTGATAAAGTGTAAGTATACCCAGGATCTGGGTTGACATCTTAGGGCAAAAGAACCATTCATGCCCCTCCCTTTATGTAATAAAAGCAATCTATCTAACACCACTTAGGTCAGCTGTGCCCAAAGAACTAGGTCTTTTGAGATGTCTTCTCTACCTCTTGTAAAGTGCAGTGGTTCAAGTTCAGCACTTTGCTCTTTTTGTGTTCTTGTAATCAAATAGTACTCCAGAAGGTGGGCTCAACTTACAACTGTTGTTGTTCAGTAAGTGACTATGATGGAGCACTAGAGCAGAGGTTGTAAACTGAAGGGCCCCTGGGGTTAAGGCAGGGAATGTCAATGAGTGAAGAGGCCTGATGGCAACTGTGGGGCAGGAGAGGACAACAGCGCAGGCACACACAGTCTCAGTGGACTGCTGCTCTGGAGGAGGGCGCACCTGCTGTCGTCAGATTCCCAGTATTGTTGTTTCTAGAGAACAAAATCTCAATTTTTATATGGCATTTCCAATCTTATGTTATGTTTTAATTTTATGTTAACCAATTAAAGTTTTAAAAAATAATGCAAGCCTAATAAAACCTGTCATTTGGTCAGTAAATGAGGAGGGATACAGTTTACAATTGGATAAGAATTTGGGAGGCCAATTTTGAAAGGCACTTTTACATGGATGTTCTATGTGACTTTCCCTTTATACATGTCACTCAAAGCATCACAAATAGGCTCATCTGTTATCTCATTAACATGACTAATTTTCATACCAGGAATTTCTTTGTTTGACTGAAACAAGTAGAACATGAGGCCATTATCCTGAAATTGCTATTATTGCATAGGCTTAGCAATAGTTTAAGGAAAGAATCTAATTCTATGGGGGTAGGTGGTAAGAAAAAACCAAGATCACAGGGAACAACTCAATGGACTCCAAAGGTAGAAGACAAATGGCTTCTTATTTCCACTCCAGAAAGGGGAATGCATAGACATTAATGCCTTCAGAAACTCTGCCCAAACACTGTCCTCTGATATTTATCTAAAATACCACTGGGCCAAACTTACTTCATGTGTTCCTGACCCACCTTCTTGTTTTTCTCCTCTCCTCCCCTACACATTTTTTTTGTGTTTTTGTGTGTGTGTGTGTGTGTGTGTGTGTTTTTAATTTTTTTTTTAACTCAAACACTCTGTGTTACCCTACTCGAGTAACTGTCCTGGCCATAATCTTAATAACAAAGGGTTTTTCATTATACAGACCTCACAGTTCAGAAGTCTTTCAGAATGACAGCACTGTATCTATAATAAGTAGTAATTGGCTTTAAGGGCAACAGCAATAAAATGCAGTCAAAGGATTACAAAGGTCATAGAGATGTTGATAGAATAGATTAAGCTAAAGATGTGTAGACAATGACTCAGACTGTAGATTAATCTTATGCCTGCTTTTGGGAAGTACAGCTTAGTTGTAAGCAATTCTCAAATAGAATTAAAGACTACATTAAAACGTAAAATAAACTATGTGTTTGCACATTCTGTTCTAAACCAAAAATTATGGTTGTATTTCTACAATACCAAAGAAAGACAGGAAATCACGAATATAACATTATGATCCTGATCTGTGCCATATAAAAAATGATTAAACTTCAGATCAACAAGAAATGACTCCCAAACTTCCCACTGCTCTGACGTTCTTCCACCTAGTCTTTGGGTAACTTTGGAAAAGGAGACTCTTCCTTGATCCTCAGCAAATCAAAATTTCAGTTCTCTTTGATGACAATCTTATCATCCTCACCAATAATTACCAAAAACCAAACAACAAAATCAGCAATTTCAGAAGATATATATATATACACACACACGTGTTTTATTTATTTATTTATTTATTTATTTATTTATTTATTTATTTATAAGTAAATCTAGAAGTACTTTGCAAACTGTGTATATATTTGGGGGAAGATAGTAAATGATTTTCAGATTCTCCAAAGGGCTTCTTCACCCAACCAAAAGGATAATACTCTAGTATCTAGAATTCCCTCTTATAAAATTTGTAAAGTTAGACTCTCCACTCTTATTGTCATTGATGTTACCATAATTAACTTTCCTAAACAACACTGTTGGCATAATGCATGTTTCTGCTTAATGCTTGGCAAAAAATTTTCCATGTTTCTGAAGATATACCTTTAACCATAGGTAACAAGCCATCAAAAAATTACTAGTAATGAAGATTTAGAGGACAATGCTTATTGAATGTAATTTTTTTAATCCTCTCATATATTTTAAGTTCCCTGGCAAGTTTTCTGGCAAAAGTCCTGATGAAGGAATTATAAGACCCATCCTAGCCATTCACAAGCATTGTGATTTTCAGTAACAAATCTGAGCCTCAATGTTATTATTTTACAACATGAGGATGGCCAAGAAATCTCCTGGACCAGTGCAGTGGCTCATACGATAGTTTACCATTTACTACCATGGAAACTATGAATCAGTGAACCTCTTAGATAATTCTAGATTTTACGAATTAAGATAGTTTATGAACTCTAAATGGGGCAGAGAGCACTTGAGAGTTTTACAACAAAGAAAAATTTTAAGAAGTTGCAAAGATTAGGAATGCTGACAGTATAGTCAACCCATCTGAAAACTTTCTTGGAAACCACAGAGATTAGGAGTGAGGGTTCTGCTGCCAAGCTGTGGGTATTGGCACCAACTTACAACTACCATGTCGGCAACCTTCACTAGGTGTCTCAGCCTCCTTAGGCCTCAGTTTCCTCCTGTGGAAAATGGATGTGATAATTTTATCTACTTCATAATATTCATGAGAGTAATTGAGCCAATATATGTAAAGTACAAAATGCCTCTCATGTGGTAAACAGTATCTAAGTAACAACTATTAGCATAATAATCATGAAACTTTTTTTTAATCATAAAACTTATCTAGAGGAAAAAAACCCAACTGTTTGAATCCTAGTGCCCCATCTGATTACTATAGTATTTCTCTCTCCATAATTCTTTATAAGTTTATTTGACCAGGCTTCCTTTATACATCTTACAGTGTCTCTAATTCTAAACTGTTGGCTTTTTTCATTTCTCCTCTCGAACTCCATTCTCTATTGTCACTTAGGACCTTCACTTAGTAATTTCCCATGTAGTGACTGTAGAAATCAAACCAATGGGAATAAAACCAAAGGCCTAACTTTTCCTTGATGACAACCCTAAAACTGCCTATTAAACTCCTTTCGTGTTTTCTCAGATCATGATTATCACTTTAAGCTCTGTTTGATGCCTCTCTCAGCATGTCTTCCACACTAGTAAAAAGTAGAGGTTAAATTTAAACGCATGGATTATGGAACCCAAGTACCTGTATTTAAATCTCAGTTCTATAACTTAACTGATTATGTAAACTTGAGCAATTTACTTCATCTTCTGCCTCAGTTTCTTTCATCTGTGAAATGGGGTGATAGTACTATATGCTTCATAAGGTTCTTGTTGAAATTAAACTAAATGGGTTAATTATTGTAAAATACTTAAATGGTACCTGACACACAGTATTACTATATAAGATATATTAAAATAAAACCTAAACTTGGGGCGCCTGGGTGGCTCAGTCGGTTGAGCATCCGACTTCGGCTCAGGTCATGATCTCACAGTTCGTGGGTTCAAGCCCCGCTTCGGGCTCTGTGCTGACAGCTCAGAGCCTGGAGCCTGTTTCAGATTCTGTGTCTCCCTGTCTCTCTGCCCCTCCCCTGTTCGCGCTCTGTCTCTGTCTCAAGAATAAATAAACATTAGAAAAATAAAAAAAAAAAACCTTTAAAATAAAACCTAAACTTGCTTCACACTGATTGTTCTATGCTTTGAGGTCCACAACACTCATTTACAATGTACACACTGTGTCATCAGTATGATTTCTACTCACTGGTTATGACATATCACATTGTATACTTAAAGCAAAATATAACTCCTTTATTGCAAAGATATTGCTTTTTCACTATAGTCTTCCTTATACCTTAGTCTATCGGCTGTATACCACAGGTTTATTTCATGAGTTTTCAAGTAAAATATGTATTTCATTGATGAATGATTCAAGGTTCACAAATCAATGATTTTTTTACTAGAAGAAGTAAGTGAGCATTTTTTTAGTTCACTAAACTAGAAAAAATGGCATTCAATTGCAAGACAAGCAACTATGCTTATATACAAAAAAAAAAAAAAAAAAAAAAAAAAAAAAAAAAAGAATATCCAAACAGTTAAGAGAATGAATTACTCAGGAGAATTCTGAGAACTTCAGTAAAAAAAACTTCAAAATTTCAATGATCCTTATTAGTCAAAACAATTTTATGAGTACTCTGGGAGAAAGGCGATCTTTCAAAATAGCTTTCAAAATCTCACAAATCTAGAAAGCTCTCCTTGATGTCAAACAAAACCCCAAATCCAGGACCATGGAGAGCTCACCCAGATTGCCTGGGTGAGTGGGGAGAAATGTCAAAGTGCCAGCAGCATTTGCTGCTTTAGCTTCCATACTGGGGGCAAGGCCAAATCAAATTCTGCTGGAGACAAAACAAGCAAAAGGTAACAACTGAAAAAAAAAAAGTAAAAAGTTAAAGAACAGGCACTGCCACTATAACAAAGCCAGTATTATGAAATTGACTCAGTATTTGCAATCTCTCTAAAGCTGCCACGGAACTGGATAAAGATGTCAATTATTTATTGGGCCACTTGTCCATGGCGGAAAAAAAAAAAAAAAAAAACAGATAACTTTGGACTTGATGACTCATTAAATTAAAAGAGGTAAGTTATCCTTTGTGGCTTATCAAATTTAGCTTTGCAAAATTGATTACTTTGATTTCCTACTTCACAGAAATAGTTATGATGATTATGGAAATAATATAGCTGGAGATCTACAGAGGATAACAAGGAGCAAAGATAATAATTGTCACAGAGGAACAACAAAATTAAGTCAACTTAATCAAATGTTTCTTCCTCTCCTATTCTTCATAGCCAGATTTTTATCATTTCTTTTTATATAATTTATAATTGTATTTGTGGAACAGTTCCTGATATGAACATTATCAATAGATTCACATGATCTCTACATGAAAATCTTCTCTAGGCTTCAATTTTAACACCTTCATGTAAGCTTTTTGAATACAATGACCAGTCTCTATAAAACAACACAGCAGATTTTGGTCTTCGAACAGTAGGCCAAAGGATAGAGTTAGAACCACTTTAAATTTTGCCTTTTTAAAAAGTACTTCTAAGAAGGCAGAAAGGCAGGTTTTTATGGATTTTCCTACTTGTTTTGCTTAGGAGAACCCAGCACTCCAGACTTCTACTATTTATCAATTAATCTGGCATGCAGCCTCAAAAGAAGAAGGTCGACCTGTATTAAAAATGCAGCCATCAAAAATTCATCAAAGGTTTCAGCATTTTAACTCATGAACCTTTGAACACCTGCATACTTGTCAGATCTCTGGTCATAGTTAACAGTGAAATCTATAGTGACTCCAATACCTACTCCTGGCCTGACATGAGCAGAATGAGGAGGATTCCCAGGGAAAAAGTAAAGATTCTATAAACACTGCTTGCCCTTCTTTCATTACTTTCAATAAAACAGCCCAACACACATTGGCATCACATAGAGTTCAAAGTCAATCAAATCAACCTACTGCAAAGAAAAAAAAAATCTTTCAGTATTTTTCCACATCATTGTAAATATTGGCTTTCTTACAAGGCAATATAATTGAGAAATGCATAAACAACTATTATCTAGTAGGATTATGCACTGCATAGCTCACAAATTGGAGTCTTTTAATGTTCTCCAAGAAAAGGTAACAATTTCAAAAACCTTCCTTTAACGTGTGAAGAAAACAGTATAGTGCATGCTGGAAGTTAAAACTGGAACCTTCAAGTTCAAGGTAAGAACTCTGCTGCTTAACTAATGCACTGCTCATAGCTGTCATCATTAATTTATGTTAGCCTCTGTAAACATCAAGAGTATAATAGGCCAATTTCACAACTAAATATAGATGCACATTTTGCCCTTATATAAATGGCAGATTGCTGCTGTAGATCATTGCTGCAGCAACACGTCAGTAAAGATGCACTGTTTGATGGTCTGATGCTCACACAATATATAAAACCAGTTGTAATGGTTGTTTGGAAGCAAAGTGTAACATAGCAGCAAAATTTCATTTGTTCCACAAACTCAGGATATATTAAGCTTGGCTGACAAAGACTGTTTGATGTGCTAAATCAGTTTGACCTTCATTCTTGCTTTATTTTTCTCATTTAACATGTGAAATGACCATTATTTTTCCCCATGTAAGAAATATGAAATTGACTGCTTTAAAAAAGTGTCAAAAACATCGGCAACTGCTAACATTTGATAAAGTATCAAAGTTAAGATGCATCCTTAAAATTTTTCACTAAGATATATTCTCATTGAATAATCATGACCTATTTTTGACTTGTAATAAAATAGATCAAAAGAGTAATTAGAGCCATTCAACTGAATGCCTTCCCTCATCTTCAGAAAATGCCTTGTGTATGTTTGAACTTAATAATTAAATTAATTGGTTTTAGCCAATGAGCGTTTTTATTCTTAACACTTTAAATAAGAGGATTTAATTCCAGAATGAGTCATTAGAATAGCAATAAAGAAAGCTGAGAGGTCTGCACAATCCTTTTCAACCAATGTTCACCTTGATTCAAATAATCCTTGAATGAACCACAGCAAGACCAAACTATTCATTGTATGCTTTGGTGTCTGCCAAAAACCTCATGAATCAAAGTGTTTTGTTCTTCATTTTCCCCCAGAACTTTAAGCTGTACAACTGGCAGTTCCATAATAATGGAAAAACCGCAGCTTTATCAAGTAATTTCTCTCCACCCAATAAAGAGCACTTTACCTTGGAGCAACTTGTATATTTCACACCTTAAATTTCTATTTACCAAATCAGCTAATCACTTCACAATTGAACTCAGAACAAAAAAAAATTATCAATTAAAGTGGTTGAAACTCCTGCAAATTATCATTTAGGAATGAAGTAATTGCTTTCATCAGGGCAGAAAAGCCCGCCAGAACAGAAATGTCACTTTAGATTAGTGTTCTCACTCCTGAAGCTATGGATGACACAGCTGATATAAGACTAAATGCCAAGACCAATCAATTGCTTTTGTGGCTCTGCTCTGAGCTGCTGTAAAAGGGGCCATTTTCTAGGATCTACTCTTCATTATAGTAAATGCTATCTCCTTGGTAACATAATTCCATTTCTCATAAATTCTGTCTGAGAGCATTGTCCTAACAATGGATGTTTGTGGAAAAGAATGCTGTTGGTTTAATGCACAGAATTAAGTGTGAATGGCTGTCAAACTGCTATAGTTTACTAGTTCTTAAACATAAATTGAAGTCTTATACATTAAAAAGAATTCTTGGGGAGAAATGAATGTCCTGAACAAGGGTAAGATATCGTATTTGAAGGCTCTGTGCTGCCGGTTTAGAATTTTGACTATTCTAGTATTTATCTGTCCTGTACATTAAATCAGTCAGCTCACACCAGAGGTGGGTGAACACTTCACTTACTTTCTCAGCAGTGTAGTTTGCAAATGTGAAACCTCAGAAGCAAATATGGACTCATTAGGCAACTGCATGCGATTTGTGAATAGCCACAACTGTGCTAAAAAGAAAAAAAAAAAGTGTTCTTTGAGCTGAGCCCTTCCTGGAAAGCATCCAGATCTTAATTTGTATTGTTCATCCTCCTGAAGTTACAAGAATCTGGATTGCAGGCTCCAATTAAAAGGAAATTGAAGAAGCTAATATAGTGAGAAAGCAGCAATTCCCTGCACTGTTCCCTTCAGGTCCGAAGTTTAGAAAGAGATTCAGCATCACGGGTCTTTGCCCAACATGGGATAAAGGCTTTCTCATCCTGGTGAGCACACATGTGTAACTTCCATTAACAGTAACAGGAGTCGTGAGCACACATTGAGAGGAGAGTGTACTGCTCAATATTTGAAAGGGTCAGAGCATCTCTGCTGAAAGGCAAAGTGGGAGGGAACGGCAGGCACCCTGTGACAGCAGGACATTTTACTGACCATGGAAAGGGCAATTGCTGGAATTGCTACCACTCCAAGGAACTAGTACTGATTTTCATTGTATCAATAGCAGGAAAGTACACATGATGTTTCTTCTTTTTAAGATTATTCAGTACCACCAAAGAACAGCACAATATTTAACGTAATAATAAAAGTGGACTTCTTTGAATGCTTACTCTATTTCAATCACAATCTAAACGTTTGAAATATTATCTCATTTAACTCATGGTTGCCAGTATCAGCAACAAGGGAAAAATGGTTAACAGCAACTGCGGAAGACAGAAAATCTTTGGATACTTTTGAAGCTAAAAACAGGGCTGCTTTCAAGCCCCTCTTTGGGGGGCCACCGTATGGGTTTTTTACTTTCTCTCAAACTTGCCACACCCTCCCCCCCCCACCCCCACCAAAACTAGGAGAATTTTTGTCTTAGGGATGGCTGTCCGAAGATCTTGGACTTTTGGTGCTACAGCAGGACAATGCTGGGCAAACCAGGACAGCAGGCCACCCTGGAAGATTTACTGCCTCCACCTCACAAATAAAAGATCAAAGCACTGAGAAGGAAAGTAACTTGCCCAAAGCCAGTGAGGGTTGCAGCTGGAATTTGAACCTCGGCAACATGACTCAAGTATGTTCCTCTCACCACTGTATTACACCACTTCTATAGGAATAAAGTCCTCAGGATTCTCCCTCTTCCTATCATTTATATGACAATTAGGTCGCTGATAAAGTTTTACCTAATTTATAAACACCTATATAAATCCCATAGTTGTTATGAAAACATTAATTTCTTAATGAAATGTCCAAAAAAAGCCCTGTCTTTCAAGCTTATAAACACTGCAATTTGAAGTAGATAGATTTGCTGTTAATTGCTATACATCCCAAACTAAATTGCTTTGGAATTCAAATTCAAATGACCTTTTCTAGAGGGAAAATTCACTTTTTCCTTTAATTTTCTTTAAGTGTGATTTCAAACACTTTTGAAAGCACAACTAAGTGGGAGAAAGCTTTTGAAAACTATCAAGCTTGAGAAGAGAAACTTGGAAAGGAGAAAGCATGCTTTGACAAGTTTGAAGATCTTGAAGTATGAAAAATGAAAGTTATGGTCATGTGAACACTGAAAACAGCACATGCTTTTACTTGACATCAATGAACACACCATTACACTGTAACTGCCTGCATTCCTTTGTGAAATAGAGATAATTAAGTAAAATGGTCACCCTTTCTTTGCACACTACAACTGAGAAAACAGGTCTTAAAAAGACTATATACTCTATCCCCTACCTATCGGTTTAAGACATTATTTTTATTTAATCTTCCATCAAGATTCCCAAAAGCACAGCATATGGTTGCCAGGGATGTGAATTGTTCCAATTTCTAGAGAACACTTTGGCAAATACATATCCAAAGGATTAGAAATTTGTCTTTTTTTAGCTAAAGCTAAAGATGTGAACAAATAAACTGCTAAGAGAATATTCACTGCCTCTTTGATAAATAAACTTCAGAAAAAAACTATGGCATATTCATGATCTTGAACACAGATGTTGAAAAAAATCTTCAATGGCTTGGAAATTTTTTTTACAATATATTAAGCAATAAAAGGCACCAAGTATAGTGGGATCAAATCACCACAGCTACGTATCTCTATCAATATATAGGTCTATATATAGGTCGATATATAGATAAAATATATCCACGTCTACCAAAGTATTTCTACATGGTAGAAATTATTTCTGTGGTATTTCTACATGGTAGAAATTATTTCATGGTAGTATTATTTCTACATGGTAGAAATTCCTTATGGAGGGGGTGGAGAGAACTGTAATTTTTTAAGTGTCTTCAATAAACATGTATTTTTATGTAGAATTTATGTTTTGAAAAAAAACAACATATGAAGAAAAAGCCCACAGCTAATATCATCCTCAATGGGGAAAAACTGAGAGCTTTCCCCCTGAGATCAGGAACACGACAGGGATGTCCACTCTCACCGCTGTTGTTTAACATAGTGTTGGAAGTTCTAGCATCAGCAATCCGACAACAAAAGGAAATCAAAGGCATCAAAATTGGCAAAGATGAAGTCAAGCTTTCACTTTTTGCAGATGACATGATACTATACATGGAAAACCCGAAAGACGCCACCAAAAGTCTGCTAGAAGTGATACATGAATCCAGCAAAGTCGCAGGATACAAAATCAATGTACAGAAATCAGTTGCATTCTTATACACTAATAATGAAGCAACAGAAAGACAAAGAAACTGATCCCATTCACAATTGCACCAAGAATCATCAAATACCTAGGAATAAACCTAACCAAAGATGTAAAAGATCTATATGCTGAAAACTATAGAAAGCTTATGAAGGAAATTGAAGAAGATACAAAGAAATGGAAAAACATTCCATGCTCATGGATTAGAAGAATAAATATTGTTAAAATGTCAATATTGCCCAAAGCAATCTACACATTCAATGCAATCCCAATTAAAATTGCACCAGCATTCTTCTCAAAGCTAGAACAAGCAATCCTAAAATCTGTATGGAACCACAGAAGACCCCGAATAGCCAAAGCAATATCGAAGAAGAAAACCAAAGCGGGAGGCATCACAATCCCAGACTTTAGCCTCTACTACAAAGCTGTAATCATCAAGACAGCATGGTATTGGCACAAAAACAGACACATAGACCAATGGAATAGAATAGAGACTCCAGAATTGGACCCACAAATGTAGGGCCAACTAAACTTTGACAAAGCAGGAAACAATATCCAATGGAAAAAAGACAGCCTCTTTAAGAAATGGTGTTGGGAGAAGTGGACAGCAACATGCACAAGAATGAAACTAGACTACTTTCTTATACCATTCACAAAAATAAAATCAAAATGGATGAAGGACCTGAATATGAGACAGGAAAACATCAAAACCCTAGAGGAGAAAGCAGGAAAAGCAGGAAAAAACCTCTCTGACCTAAGCCACAGCAATTTCTTACTTGACACATCTCCAAAGACAAGGGAATTAAAAACAAAAATGAACTATTGGGACCTCGTGAAGATAAAAAGCTTCTGCACTGCAAAGGAAACAATCAACAAATTAAAAGACAACCGACAGACTGGGAAAAGATATTTGCAAATGACATATTGGACAAAGGGCTAGTATCCAAAATCTACACCAAACTCCACACCGAAAAAACAAATAATCCAGTGAAGAAATGGGCAGAAGACATAAATAGGCACTTCTCTAAAGAAGACACTCAGATGGCCAACAGGCACATGAAAAGATGCTCAATGTCACTCCTCATGAAGGAAATACAAATCAAAACCACACTGACATATCACCTCACGCCAGCCAGAGTGGCTAAAATGAACAAATCAGGAGACTATAGATGCAGGAAAGGATGTGGAGAAATGGGAACCCTCTTGCACTGTCGGTGGGAATACCAACTGGTGCAGCCACTCTGGAAAACAGTGTGAAGGTTCCTCAAAAAATTAAAAATAGATCTACCCTATGACACAGCAATAGCACTGCTAGGAATTTACCAAGGGATACAGAAGTGCTGATGCATAGGGGCACTTGTACCCCCATGTTTATAGCAGCACTTTCAACAATAGCCAAATTAAGGAAAGAACCTAAATGTCTATCTATTGATGAATGGATAAAGAAGTTGTGGTTTATATATATACAATGGAATACTACTTGGCAATGAGAAAGCATGAAATATGGCCTTTTGTAGCAACATGGATGGAACTGGAGAGTGTTATGCTAAGTGAAATAAGTCACACAGAGAAACACAGATACCATATGTTTTCACTCATATGTGGATCCTGAGAAACTTAACAGAAGACCGTGGGGGAGGGGAAGGGGAAAAAAAGTTACAGAGAGGGAAGGAGGCAAACTGTGAGAGACTCTTAAAAACTGAAAATAAACTGAAGGTTGATGGTGGGTGGGAGGGAGGGCAAAGCAGGTGATGGGTATTGAGGAGGGCACCTGTTGGGATGAGCAATGGGTGCTGTATGGAAACCAATTTGACAAATTTCCTACTTAAAAAAAGGAAAAAAAAAAGCAACATAAATATAATTTTTTGGAGTCCAAGTTGAGCCTCAGAAGCGTCTTGATACTCAAAGGCATGTTTCATTTAATAAAAGGTTTACCTGATAGGGTTTGTTATCAAATGCCAGCCTGTCATCACTTCTTGCAACAGAAGGGTGTAAATATTTGGAGGAAAAGCTTGGCTGCATCATTCCTCGAAGAGGAAATGCTTGCATGGAATCGGCAAAGCTGGGGGAGGTCTTCATCCCTTCCTGAGTTATCCCTCATGGGTCTCCACCACCAAATGACTGAGTCCACTAGCCACGCAGCCCAGGCTCCCCTAAATTCAAAAGCAATGCTGTTCCTCAGTGTACGCTGTGTCAGCTGTTTGGCTGGAGATGCATTGTGCTATCACGTAGTGACCGGCTTTTTCTGGGATGGCAACGATAGGTTCTTAACCAAGAGAAAACAGACACACAAAATATGTGGGCTTCATGAAGCCTATTCTCAGATCCTAACTCAAATCTTGGGTAAGAAGCCGCCACAGTCGATGATATCTTAAGATCTCTACACTCTACAAGATTGAACAAACTATTGTAACTAGGGTCACTCACTGCCTTTTCATTGACTGCCGAACTTCACACCTGTTAATAGGTCTGGGCCCTTGGGGGTAAGTGGTTCCATGGTACTGGAGTATATATATGCAGCAACCCAGATGCTTACCTGTAAGATTTAATTTCAGAAGTCATGATACTTCAACGAAGGTACTTTATTAAGTGGAACAACATAGGAAATATCTGTTTATTTCCAGGCTTCCATTACTCAGCTGGAAACCAAGTCCTCCATGGATCCTGCATTCTTCTGAAAAACCTTGATAGGTATTTACTCCTCTCTTAAAAATCTGACTTTGAAGAACTGTAAGTAAGTCATTCTAAGCCCAACCTAGTTACATAATGGATGATAAAGATAGGTAACGTATCAATGTATGAAATGTTTAAAATATATAAAATAAGAATAATTAGGCACATTTCATGAGTTTGCAAGCTGTTCATGGAAAAACAAAAGGCTCTATCATGATGTAAGTACATATGAAACAAAAAAGACCCAGTTACCTCATTAATTGAAAGCCAGCACTGAATTTCCTTATTTAACAGATAATTAACACAACTTTAATAGTAAAATGAATCCAAACTATGATAGAAAGTTCTCAGATATAGGAAAGCATAGGGTCACTTGTAAGGTGACATAAAAGAGACTGGCTAATTGAAATGGGGCAATGAAAGTCAGTGATGTTCTCAAGCGGCCCTACCATAAAGCGTCCAAAAATAACCCCAGTATCTGAATCTGTAAGCCACCAAAAAATTGGTTTAAAAACACAAAATGTATAACACGTGGTTGAGCACTTCCTCCCTGACCTTTCAGCCTAATACAGTCTTTGACCAAAATGGATATTCCATTTCCTTTCACCCACCTGCCAGCACTTTAAAGGAGCCCATTTTTAAATTTACCCTCTCTGTTCTCTCTGTACTTCATTTTTTTTTTGAGTGGGGTACTGAGATATTCATCTTAAAGAGTTTTCCCTCAAGGTGTCCTTCTGAGTTGCCAACAAAAGTCCCTTAGTCTTCAGTTTCACTTCTGAAAACAGCAGTGTTTCCCAGTAGCGTATTTACAAAGATAGTGTGGAGCTCAATAAAATACCTAGAGTAATGGAGCAACTTTGTCACATTCCCACGGTTGTGGACCTGACTCACTTTTCAAATACATATATGTGCATGTACACACGCATGTGTACATGCACACACACACACACTCACATAAAGGTACCAATGTTGTTAGGGGATTAAATTATATATGTGGCTGCCTTTAGTTTTGACTTCTCTAATTACTCACCACTTCCAAAATTCTTAGAGGTGGTATTTGAGTATTACTAGCATTAGATAAAGTTGATGTTTCACTAAATGTGCCCTCATGATCCTTCAAATTCTGTTTTGTTTCCATTCATCTTTGGCCCCTCATTTTCTTCTATACAATTTTGCTCATTTGATTTCACCATATTGCATGTAATAAAATTCACATATACAGGAAGAGTAGGAAGTTGTTTGGGTTTTATGCATTTTTAGTCTCGCATAAATAAATTTACATTAGGGGTCACAAACTCAAACACCTGCAGGACCCAACAAAATTATACAAGCGGATAAACAGGACTAAATAAACGAGAGTAATGCAAACCTGATAATGGCAACCAGACCTCATTGTTGAACACGTTAACAAGGAGTAGTGGGGACTATGGCAAACTGGAGATTACTCACCCAGCCAACAGGGGTCACTCATTATTCAGGGAAACAAACAAAGAAATATTTGTTACTAGATGGCAATAGGAACCTAAAGTTGCCAGGTCTTCCTTTTTAACAGAAGTCAGATATCTAGATTTTTTTAAAGTAAAACCTTCTGTTTTCTGAAAATGTTAGCATCTCATTTAAAAAATGGAACCCTTTGCAGGCTCCTATGGGTCTCCTTTGGCCTGTGGCAGTTAGCAACCTGTGGTTTAATGCCATTAATAACCTTCCCTGAGAGTATGACTTAATTACAGGGTACATAAGGTGTGAGATATGAAGACGTGTAGCAGTCAGATGACATTGAAGAAATTACGAAGAGGCATAAAATGGAAAGAAGTGAGGCAAGTTAAATTGGAAGAAACTATAATTATTCAAGTGACTGTGAGGGGTTGGATTTCTGCTTTTTCTTTTTCTGTTATATAAATTTCATAAAAATAATCAGGAAAAACTAGATAAAATTAGAATAGACTATTCCATAGGGTTTAACCTATTATTAAAAGCAGCTCAGAAAATTAAAAATACTGATAAGGTACATGTGTGCATATATCCATTTCTGACATTTAAGCTACAGTTTCAGTTCACCATAGTAGCATCATATATAAAAGATCTTTTATAAACATTAAAATAGCCCTTTTCACAATGAGTCTTCAGAGGGCAGTCCCTGAAAAATTAGTTATGTTAATGATTTCTTAAAAGTACATGCTAAATAAGGCTTTGTTGTTATTAGCACAGTAATAATGTTGAGAGACAGTGTCCTGCTATGTATGTCCTCAATACGTATTTGTTGAAAGATGATTATGCTGATGATCTCAATGTCCTTAAAAGTCATGATTAAAACGAGTAAACAACACATCCAGTAGTAGCGCTATTGAAATTACATTTGCACAGTTAATCAGTGCTCAGAATGGTATCACAGTAAAGAAGGAAGGGAAAGATGGAAGAAACACAGATACCCCCCCTCCTCACCAAATGATGCTAATAAACTGTTCCCTGTCAAAAATATTTAATTCTCAAAACAGTCTCATCTCCTTTCTACATGCTGGAAGTGGTGCTATAGTGAGCACCTGAGTCAAGAAGGGGACAGAGAAGTCAAGAGCCTGTCTAGCCTCCTTTGTTAATCATGCATAGTCTCATTCATAATACCAAAAATCACAATAAATCCTTCCTACAAATCAGGTAGAAATAAGGGAAACGTTTTTAAGGGGAAATTCTAGATCTTCACATAGTTATTGCTAGATATTTGCTAGATCTGTGTGTTTATATGTAACCAGAAATAGGAAAAAGGTGGACAGAGGCAAGGCTCCCAAGAGAAGATATAAGAGATCACAGGAAAAGGATTTAACCTGGCATGGTACCTACCAATTAACATGAGATATTAAATCCCTATAAATTTTGGAATGACCGAGTAAGACAGCCATCTAGGGAGGCCTTCTGAAATTCAACAAGGTTTGGAACCACTGTTTTCCTATAGCTTAATCTCCTCTGCTTCTGGGTATGAGTTTAGGGTTAGTTGTTGGGTTGTTTGTTGTTTGCCTTCTTATTTAAAAGTGTGTTTAAGTTTTTGTGCATCTGCTTTTCTTACTGGAGCATCTGGGGCCTTCTCACTTCCTTCTGGCTATATGCTCCTCATCTCTGGCCGTATCCTTTTCCCTCTTGGGGAAGGGCTGACAGCTCAGGTGGAAGGGACAGCCATCATGTCTATATGTAGAGTCTGCTGCTTTGTGAAATTGATCAGAATGGCACATTCCAGTCAATTTCACTCACAGCAGGTGGAAGCAAGAGAACATTCCTATGTAAAAGTCAGGTACCGTTTTTCAAATGCATCTTCCAGGACTGATTGTACAGTAGATCTCAACTGAAAAAGCAAACACACACACATACACACGCAGCTTGCTAAAAGTGCATCTCAGGGAAGACCTGCTACAGTTTGTGCACATCCCCCTCCCCACACCCTGTATATGCACTACAGTAAGGAATAGTGTATGCTCAACTGTAGGCTATAATTTTATTGATAGACTCTGATGACATTATAAAATCCATAAGGGCAAAGAGCAAGTGATTTGCTCATGTCAGTAGAAATCCAATACAAAATTACAGCTTTCATTTAGAAGCCTTTTTGGAACTTTTTTTTTTAATCAGTCATGATGCATGGTTATCAATACCTGTATTTGGACCATGATGACAAGAGAGGAAAAAAAAAATCAAGCCAATGCCTACAGAGAAAATAATCCCAAATTCTTCAACTGCACAAGGACGAGTCCTGATTTTACAAAATTCTATACAAACTGTGAGAGATATGGCCAGAAAACGAGAGAAAATTTGACTCATTTCATCAAGATCTCTTTATGTATTCATTTACACGCTACTATGTGCTAAATGTGGATTTAGATCTTAACACATAAAATCAAGTTTAGGTCTTTTATAGTGTACGTTACAAACAAACTGATGTAAACTTCTGGACAGTTTGTGTATAAAAAGCAGGCGTAAGGAAAAGAATGCCTCTTCACTCCCTATCAATGCGCTCCACTTTCAATGTGAGCTCAACAGGTATTATGTCTCATTTCGACATCATAAGCTTGGGTGAGAGACTTATTTCTCCTGAAGATCCACTCATCTATGCACTTCCAAAGCATCAATTTAACAGATCTTTAAGTGAGGTGGACGTCATATGGAAATGTCAGTGCCAAGGAAATCCTGCTACTCCCAAGAAGGAGGGAGTTCCTGTTGAGAAGTAAAGTTTCCTTCCTTTCTGTGCTCAGGATACTTGCATTCCTAGGTGGGAGGAGGCTACATGAGCCATCAAAGACAGGTCAGTCCTAGCAGTTCATGCTATCAGTGGGAGGTCCTAGACGGAACCAGGGTTTTTATAAAAGGGATTTGTAAGCAAGTCTGGACTAAAGCAATTTGAAGACAGATCATCTGGAAAATAAGTAGAGTTAATTGGGGAGGTACAGGTGGTCCACATAAGGAAGCTATTCAATGTAAGAAAATATATGAGAAAATCAGTTACTCATTACAATCAAAAACTGATCTGTAAGTAGTAAGACCTGGGTGCTGGGCCAACCGCTGCCACCATTAACTGTATGATTTTAGACAAGACATTTAATTTCTTTGGCTCTGTGTTTTGCCACTTGAAAAACAAAGAGACTGTTCTCTAGGATATCTTTACTCTTCAAGATTCTATTTGTGCATTTGTCACATAATATTAATGCGCTACTAGAGGATATGTCTAAAGCACATTGAAGTTACTGCCCATTTTCCTTACAGTTTTAAAGTGGTATACCCTCTCCCAGCCTCCTCCACTTCTGACTGTTCAGCTCTTAGTGCGTAATATAATCACAGAGCCTTCAATAAAGAAATATGCAACCTGACTTACACATAGGATTCAGTGAAATCGCATGGTTATTAAACTTAGATAATACATGAAAACTGTCCTAACTAAAATTTCTGATTAACAACAATGAAATACTCCTATCTCCACCATCCCAAAAGAAACTTTGGGTCTTCTCAGAACTGACAAAGCAGAGCCCAGAACAACTACCCTTGAGTAATGGGTAATAATGAATATCAGTTGAACAAGTAGAGAAGACTATGGTTTATGTTAAGAGTTATACCTCCATTTTAAACATAAATCCTTTTTCCACTGGTGGATGGGAGATGTTCAAACTATGGCAAAGCTTACATTTTAAAAGTATGCCTGTTTATCCTCTGTGTATAGTATAATGCCCTGGAACATTCCTACAGAATGTCAAACATCTGGATCAAGCAATCAAGAAACATATGTTGATTGCTATCTAGCATCCAGCTAAATCCAAATCAATCAATAATCTGTGAGCACCAATATTTTTGGCATTACTCCTATCTGTCTCCATGGTGAGTGCAGTGAATTGGGCCAGTATTATTTTTTTTTCAATATATAAAGTTTATTGTCAAATTGGTTTCCATACAACACCCAGTGCTCATCCCAAAAGGTGCCCTCCTCAATACCCATCACCCACCCTCCCCGCCCTCCCACCCCCCATCAACCCTCAGTTTGTTCTCAGTTTTGAAGAGTCTCTTATGCTTTGGCTCTCTCCCTCTATAACCTCTCTTTTTTTTTTTTTTTTCTTCCCCTCCCCCATGGGTTTCTGTTAAGTTTCTCAGGATCCACATAAGAGTGAAACCATATGGTATCTGTCTTTCTCTGTATGGCTTATTTCACTTAGCATCACACTCTCCAGTTCCATCCATGTTGCTACAAAGGGCCATATTTCATTCTTTCTCATTGCCACGTAGTACTCCATTGTGTATATAAACCACAATTTCTTTATCCATTCATCAGTTGATGGACATTTAGGCTCTTTCCATAATTTGGCTATTGTTGAGAGTGCTGCTATAAACATTGGGGTACAAGTGTAATTGGGCCAGTATTATAAAAAGTGGGTAATATTTATATAGTTTTCAGTATGTTTCCATACCTAACTCCACAATTCTTCCAAAACATAGGCTTAGATTTCATGATATGGTTTGATCTGCAACTAACCTGAAAGCAATCACATATCACCTCTAACATCTAAGTAAGGCAATGAAAACAACACTGGTCAACGTGGTGATACCAGCAACATTCTACCACGTGGCCCATGCCTTTTTGACTTGCTCAGAGGTCTGTGACTATTGGAATCATATCAGACTGCATTATTATTTCATTGACACATAAATCTGATTTGTTGTTAATAATACTTACTGTATCCTCAAAGAATATAAGCAGACCCCAGTGTGTAATGTCTGAAATTACTTTAAGTACTAAGGGAAAAAAAACAGCAAACCCTATAAACCACATGTTAAATAAAAATTAAATATCCTTTCAACTGAAATGAGTAGAGAATTTTTAATAACATCAACAGTGTTTACATTAATTTAACTTGAACTTTTGTAGGCAGGAGAAGCATATTTTGAATAGCTTATGGTCTTGATTTGTGAGTGAATAATATTTAACTCAAAGTTCCAGAAAGCCCCAAGCTGTAAGTATTCTTAGTTTGGGGTGAATGAAGGTGTAAGCTTAGATGGGATAGACTAAAAGAAAGAAAGAAGCACCTTTACAAAGAGCTATTATACCTGATAGGCTCCATACAAGACAGTTGAAATGTGAGCTTCAGTATTCAAAATAGAAAGGATACAATCATATGTCTGGTTAACTTACAGGAAATAGTTCCAGAGACAATTTTACACTAACTACAGTGATTTGGGCAATTTTTTAAAATAATACCAGCCAATTTCTCTCCATTATACTCTGCTGGCAGAAAATAAAACATTTTTCTTTGAAATGATTGCCTTTGGTTTTGTTAAATCATGCATTCTGTCAACATGTGGTCACCATTTTTACATGATCTTTCTGCTTCCCTAGGAAAGAATGAATTCACAGTCTGAACCCTGATATAAATATGTAATCTTGCAACTGTTAAGGCTTCTTCTATTACTACAAAATGAAGAGATAAGAAATAGATGCGGTATCAAAAGAAATGAAACAAAAAAAAAAAAGACATGATGACGACCAAGTAAGTATAAAGCTCCTATTCTTGCATCTACTTCCCATAGCTAAATGAAGCAAAAGCCTGCGCTGATCATTTTTCTTACTGTAGCACAAAGAGATTGAAGTTCATGATTTTAAAACACTAATATTTGAAAACAAATTTGAAGACCCTCTTTATGTCAAGAGATATGTTCTAGCAACTTTGCTGTAGCTAGCAAAAGGTTAAAAGAGCAGAGGTCGCAGTAAAGTCTTAGAAGAAGTAACACCTTGTTATTAAGGACTTTTTGGCTCTCATTATAAAATGCCTGGGTTGTAATCCCTTCTACTCACTATGTCATCATCTAGGATGGAGAACCTTATCTCCATCATCCAGGCTTACAGCTTTAGAGCTAAATTATTTTGCAAAAACTGTAGGTATTTGTTTTGTTGCTAACCCTCTGGGCCTTTTTTAGTGATATGGTGAGAACATACCTCTTTCCAAGATGATCACTACAATGTTGCCTACCCTAGCAGCTGCAATTTCCTAGAGTGGATATTCAGAAAGCATCCTTGATAATACTGTTTACTTCTCACAATTGCTTGGGCATATACTACATCTCAAACGTTCTATGGTAAGAAAAACAAAAAAGCTATTTCTTAGAAAAACTGAGATACTTCAAATGAGTCAATATTAAAAATTTCCAGATGAATTTTAAATTGAATAAAAAACATGGAGGGCGCAAAGTGATAATTTTATAAAATTATGAAAGAGGTGGCAAAAGAGAAGACTCTAACACGTGGAAAGACAGTTAGCAACGTGGCCAGACTTCAAACACGTGTTTTAAGACTTTAAGCCTGGGAGATGGTCATCTGTTCCCTTCCCTGTGAACAGTCAACCTGTGAAGTTAAAATGTAGACATAAGAGGATGCTACTTAAAAAGAACTTCTACCAGTAAGTAGCAAATGGGATTTAGGTAAGATTTCAACTGAGGTGATGCTCTGCTCCTGATAGAATGGTCTGAGTCTCAAGAGTATGATGACTGTGAACAGAGAAATTACTACTACTTTGTCAAGATAAAACTAAAGTACTTACAGCCTAGTTCAAACTTTTAATTAGAATGATTTTTGTACTCTTGACTTCTTAGGTGAAGAAAACAGAAATCACCAAAAACAGCAAATGGCAACATTTTTTTTTCTTTTCCCACCAACTACAACGTCTGGGATGTTTTGTAAAGTTAACCTCCATTCTGTCCACTGTCCATATCTCCATTCTATAATGAATGACTTGGTTCACGGAAAAAAAAAAAAAAAAAAAAGAATGAATTGAGTCTTGGCAAAAATGCGAATAACCAAGAAAAGATCCATAAAGATCCATTCTCTATTAGGATCCCATTCTCTTCAATGCATTGGAACATAAGGATTCCTAGAAAGCAGCATAGAAGACAAAGGGCAGCACACAGGACCTTAAACATGTGCTTTCTCTTCCTAAGGCCTTGGTTTTCTAATTTGCAAGATATATAAGGCCCCCCATCTGTTCTAAAATTCTTTGCAGTCCAAGAATTTCACCAAGGGGTTAAAACAAAAATATTTTGCTTTAGTCAGGATTGACTAAAATGAAACTATGTAAGATGTCGTATTTTCCAATCAGTCATGTAATAACAATGCAGGCATCACCTGCAAGAAGGGCTTCCAAAGGCCCCAATGGTGTGTAGTCGGCAAATACTGGCAAGATGCACCTGCCAGCATTCATTCTGGTGTCAGTACCCAGGTTGCCCCACCTAGATTTTTTATTTTTTATTTATTTTAGAGAGAGCATGAGTGGGGGAGAAGGACAGAGGGAGAGGGAATCTTAAGCAGGCTCCACGCTCAGTGCAGAGCCCAACACAGGGCTGGATCTCATGACTCTGGGATCATGACCTGAGCCAAAATCAAGAGTTGGACACTCAACTGAGTGAGCCACCCAGGGGCCCCTGCACCATATTTAAATATGTAAACTCATACTCATGCCTACAGGCTACTTAGTTCAAGTGAATGCTTCCTAATCATTACACTATGTGAACTCTTTTAAAAATATTTAAAAACTTAAAGAAACTGCAGTACACTCCTTCTATTCCCCACTGGCTAGTGTTATTTTTAAAAATAAAATTTAGATAAAAATGGCTAATAATTAAGTACTTACAATGTTCTTAGTGCTGTGCTAATTAACTGCTTTATATGGTTTCTTACCCTGATTTCTTTTTTTTTAATTTTATTTATTTTTTGAGAGAGAGAGAGAGAGAGAGACAGAGAGACAGAGAGACAGAGACAGAGCACAAGTGGGGGAGGGGCAGAGAGAGGAGGAGACACAGAATCTGAAGCAGGCTCCAGGCTCTGAACTGTCAGCACAGAACCCGATTCAGGGCTCAAACTCACAAACCATGAGATCATGACCTGAGCCGAAGTTAGACACTTAACCCACTGAGCTACCCAGGAGCCCCTCCCTGATTCCTTAAACTACCATGTGACTATTATTCACAGATGAGGACAGGGAGGTTAAACTGGCCATACTCTTTTTGTCAAGTCTCCCTGCTAGTTACTCCCAGAGCCAGGGTTCAATCCCAAATGAATCTACAAAGTGCTCATGTTCAACCACCATGGTCAACACCTGATGAGCTGACTGGGCAGAAAGGATATAGAAATTCTAACCTTTCCAAATCAGGAGTTACTTTTTTTTTTTTTTTTTTTTTTTTTTACCATGATGCATTTACCTCATCAGCAATTTCAGAGAACTTTTTAAGATCCCAGAATTTGATTCTGGGACCTAGGATTGTTGTGGTAAATTTGAGAAGTCTTATTTTTAAAAATTTATGAGTGCAGTTTACATAAATTTGGAAATAAAATAACATGGTTGCTTTGTGTGGCCATCTGCCACTCTCATAAGCATCTCTAGCTACCAAATTGAGAATAGTGGTAGTTTTGCTGTGGAGTTAATTGAAGCCTTCCTAAGAATAATTTTAATTCAGTGTTTTAGAGCCAAATTCTGCTTTATGATCCACATTTCACATAGTATTTCTGAAAACTAGAGCAAGCCAAAGGTTTGATTGGCATTCTGAAATCTTTCAGATTAAAACATGATCCGGCTATTTTTTGCTACACATCTAGGGTTGACCCCAAGACCCATATAAGTGAAAGTGGTTTTCCAAGTGCATTGTAGGCATGGCCTGTGACGTCACATAGAGGATTACCCCATAAGCACTGAGACCATCTTTCTATCTTTATTGTTATCCTATCCTGTCACATAATAACAATTATCCATGTTGCCCCTACCTTTAATTATATAATAAAAACGGCCAATTCTTCCTCAACAAATCTGTAAGACTTAACATTTGTTTGATTACAACTTGCAAAAGCATATGATATATGGCTTTAAATTAACATTTCTGCCCAGTATTTTCTTCTATCCAAAAATATGCTATGGTATCTACTGATAAATGCCTTTTTTTAAAAGTGGTTTCTCAGATCTCATTTTTGGGTTAAAAGCAGCAACTATCTTCAGATATAGTACAAAGCACATATTTGAGAGTTTATCAGTTATTCTTTGTGTGTCTTAATTCAGCCATTGTCTCTGAAAAGAGTCCGTTGCTTTCACTACATTTCATTTTGACCATTTACAAAATGAAAAGATCAAAGACTCACCAATATTCTGAATACATTATGTGAATTACAGAAAGACAACAAAGAATTTGGAGGGAAAAACCCTAAGTATCCATTATTATCATAACAAAAATAGCATTGCTATCTATTAGAAAGAGAGGAGAGGGATGTGAACAAAAGTAATTATCCAAGCTATAATTTGGCCCTGTCAACAGAGCACCCCTCTTCAGACTAAGAAAAGGCTCTATAATAATGAGCTCTGAAGAAATGTCTCACAAATGCCAGTTTGGGGGGTGGGGTGCACCACAACAACATCCTTAGACTAAGTTCACGGGCTGCAGCGTTCCACATGCAGGACATTCACATAGCCCTACACATGTGTAATCCGGTATTGAGGAAGGCATGTGGACTAGATGTCATTTCCTTCTGTGACAGCAAAATTAAAATATACACTCTATTTCCTTCAGATTGTCTTCTTTCCACTCCCTTGTTAATCTAACAGCATCCAATATGAGAAACAACCAGCAAGAGTTAAGCATTCAATTCAGAAGTGAATTTCACTTCTATACTAAAACACAACTATTTTATAATTTTTTTAAATGTTAAAGGTATAGAGGAATATAGAGGCAAATGTCAAAGCTCCCCAGCCTCTAAGTCTTTCTGTCGTCAAAAGCAATCATCAGGAGTTGTTTTTTGTGTATTTTTCTAAAAGGGAAATATACACTTAAAAGCATGGAAGTGGCAACTTCACCTTATTTACATGAATTAAATCATCTTCTTGATATTGTTCTGTACTTGCAAATCTATGTCTTGAACTTCAGCACACATGAATCTACCCCAATCTGTTTAAACTCTACTCAGCATTTCACTGGATGGATATAGTAATTGATCTAGTTATCTACAGAAGTCATTTCCAAATCTTAGACATTAAAACAATACTGAAATAAGCATTTCTACACATGTTCTTGGTGTATTTGTGCAAGTTTATCAGGGTTAGAAAATACACACGTTAAAAAATTATTCTAAAGTCATATGAACCATTGGCTAAAAGAAAGCAAATCCCTCATCTCCATTTGTGATAAAATCCTTTGGTTTAGTTATCGGTCAGTGATGAAAATAATACAGGTTCATGAGTCCACATGTACACATAGATAATAAAAACAAGTTGTGTTTGTAATGTCTTTTGCTTTGTATTGTAACAGAAGCCCACACATTAATTCTCACACTTTTGCAATTATGTATAATTGAAACACTCCTCCAAATATTTGTATCTACAAGGTAATTTACAGGGATGCTGCAAAGCTATGACACAGTTCAAAATGCATAAAAATGAACATATATTACAGACCCTGCTGTTTCTTTTCTACCAAGTAAGTTGCTTTTCTACAAAGTAAGTAATTAACACTTAATCTAAGTAAAAATGTATGTAGAAACTGAGGGCTTGGAACCCAGAGACCCTCGTTTGCTTTTGGGCTCACAGGTATCAACCTGGAGGTACAATTTTCTGAGGTAAGTAGTTATGTTAGTGGTCAAAAAAAGTCATTGCACTTAGTCAAATATCCTCCCTTTTGTGTAAGGTATTTAAATTCTGAAGCTACACAACAATAACTAATTTCCATTCCACTCAATGCTACCTCTTGGGCCTTGCTTAGCGTATAGTCCAGGAAACAAAGGCGACCGTAGAAATTTCCGAGCAGCCAATCAAGGTGAAACATGTGCTATCTCCCCAAGTGCTTAGTATACAATACATGATTTTATGAACCTCTCACCTATAGTGTACGAACAAGTCCCTGAAAATTAAAGTGTGAAATTCAAACACCTTTGTCCTTAAAACAAGAACAACCTGCCAAAAATGCTCTCTTCTGTGAACTTTTGGCATCGACAGGGCAGAACGCAATATCCCTTGCATTCAGCTGCCAAAAACATGAAACTAGATCCAAAAGGAAGAAGCCAGGTAAATTGTTTAGGCCCCCGACCTAACATTCTCCTTGGCATCAAAAGATTCACTCTTTAGCCTTCCAATAAATGTAGCCAATTGGAAAGGCAATAAATTCATTATTCTACAACACACTGAGTAATTCAGATAAACAACCTCCACTGCTTAAAAACCTGTTTTCTCATTCTTTAATTTTTAAGGCCAGCAAATAAAGGCTGCTTGAGGAACTGTCCCTCTGATACCCTCTCTGAAAAATTATTGCTAATTCTTACTTAAGCACAGATTAAGCCAGAAAAGGAAACTTATCCCCCAAATACCTATCTCCATCTCTACTTTTCAATCGAGTATCATGACTATTTCCATCATAAATGACAGTAAGTCTATAAAGATATGCAGGAATATTTGGTTGATATCCTCCTGAAGACAGTTTGGATTTGATAGCAACGGCAAAAAGTTTTATTATGTTGTTAAAAAAAATCCCCAGAGATAAGCATCCTCCAAAACATTACCGTGTCCTGAACCGGAGCCATTAGGGCAACACAAGAGTCAATCAGTCCAACGTATGTGCTGAGTGTCTTCTCTACAATAAAACTGTGGTAGGTACTGGGGATGCAATGCCACATGTACAGAGAGTTTATAATCTGGTGAGGAGATAAAAGACCATTACACAAATAAATGTTACAACACAGAATGGGGTAAGTACCATAAGAGAGGCACAAACCAATCACTCAAGATGAACATTTGTGTCATCAAATGATAGAATTCCAATTCTCTTTAATGGTCCTCTTTTCATTCAAGCATTCATTTAGTCATTCAAAACACACTTATTACGTGGCTCAGCGCTAAGAAAAACAGATACAGTGAGTGGCAGATGAGACAGAGGCCCTGCCCTTCTGAAATCTTTCTTTCTATGGGAGAGATAGCATGAAATAATTATACAATAAGAGGAATAATAAATAATCATCATAACTCATCTTTACTCAGTGCTTACTAAACGTCAGTGAGCTAAATGCTTGACATGTATTATCTCGATAATCCTCATGGCGACATCGTAATGCAAGAAAGCACTGAACTGAAGCTGATATGGTCCTAAGACTGCCTGGATTGGGATCGTGATGCCACCGCTTGTTAGTTATGTCATCTTGGCCAAGTGACCTAACCTCCCTGTGCCTCGGCTTTGTCATTTGCAAAATGGGATCAATGCCAAATTTAAGATGACACCGATAATAAGATACATCCTAATTTCAGAGATGTCGGGGAGTATGTATTTTAGCCTCTACTAAGTTATAATGTACAATAACATCCATCACACGTATTTGTGGTGATGATTAAAGAAAAATGCGGACAGAGACCCTAGTAGGGGAGGTAACATAAGTGTTTAACAAATATTAGCTATTATTCCGTTAGGTACACCCATTTTTTTTTTAAAGGAAACAAGTTTAAGTGGTTCAAAAAATAAAAAGTCCATGCCACTGAGAATCTGTATCCTAAGATGAATCTAGAATAGGGTTCAAAAGTGCTACTCAAGTACAGTGATGTTGGAGTTACAAATTGAAGCATGAGTAAGAGGAATTAAGACTAAAGGTGGGGAGAATAACGTTCCAAGGGAATGTGTATGAATGCCTTAGGCGAGAAAAGCAAAGCAGTGCCAAGATGAGAAAGAAGGAAATACAGCTAGAGGAGAGACAGCAAGCTGGGAGCAATGGGAATGGAGGCTGGAGAAGTAGACACAGGAAGGACTATGCAGGGCCTCCCAGAGCATCCTGAGAAAGTGTCATCTTTACCTTCCCAGTAGTGAGAAGCCAGGAAGGGTACTAGACCTGGATTTGCACTGTTTAAGGATGAGACTGAAGAAGGCCAGTTCAAATGCTACTTTGATAATCCAAAAATGAGAAGATGCTGGCTGAGGCCTCAACCTCAGCGTCACTGACATTTGGGCCTGGGTAATTCTTTGTCATGAGGCTTTCCTGTGCATTGTAGGATTTTTAGCAGATTCCTGCTTTCTACCCACTGGACACCCATAGCAATCCCCAAGATAGAGCAATGAAAATGTTTCCAGACATTGCTAAGTGTCCACCTGGGGACGAAATTGCCCTTAGTTGAGAACCACTGGACCAGAGTGATCTCAAGAGAATTGCAGAGAGGTAGACAGATTTTGCTTACATTAAAGGAAAAAAAAAACAGAAACAAAACTCTCAACAGGAGTGGATGCATTGGGTAAGAGATGAAAGAGAGGCCAGTTGCAAGGATACATACTTATCCGAGGTTTCTGATTGTGTAACTCATAGGTGGTGACACTATGCACTGAGACCGGAAACACTGGAACGAGATCAGACTTGACAGCCAAAGCATGAGTTCAGTTGGAGACCTGAAGAATTTAAGCTATCACCATGACATTGGAGTCATCCTAATGTCACATATGCACTTTGATATTCAGACTGAAGCTCAGAGAGGCAATCTAGTGAGAGGATGAAATACTTTGGGAGTCATGAGCATACAGATGCTAACTGAAGGCGTGTATGCAAAAAAGTTTCACATAAAAAAAAAAAAAACACTTAAATTCTATTATTTCATTGCTGGAGACCAGGGCATCCCTACAATAAAATCATCAAAATCCTTCAATGCTGGAAGATAACATCTTACAAAATTATTTCAGTATTTTCAGCCAAACATCTCCAAGTGTGCAGGCACAACCAGAGTGTACTTATACCAGAGAGAGAGAGAGAGAGAGAGAGAGATAAGCAAAATGTAACTTAAAAGTATGCATGGTTCACCTCAATCAAGGAGGCTTTTTTAGTGGCTTAATTTGCAAAGCAAAGTTAAAATGAAGATCAAGAGTGACTTTTTTTTTTTTTTTGGTCTCTACTTGTCTTTTTACAGAAATCAGTGATCTCCTATCCCAGCATCTTGAATTATATTCTGATTGCAGCTACCTTAACTGAGACCCAAGCATTCCTCATCAGAGCTCAGATTCACTTGATTTCTTCCCTAGTGGTGTATGATAAACATAAGAAAGTTCAATTCTTAATCACTTCAGATCTCTAGAATTTTTGAAGACAGAGTCCATGACCTTGGGGATTGCTTGCTGGAAGGAAAAAACCCTAGTTCAGTTCTATTATTTAGCTCCCAAGCCTTAACCTTGACTCGCAGTGCCCCTCACTGCCAACAGAACCAAAAAGAACATCTGCTGTTCCCCAGTGGCTCTCTTCCAAAGATTTTCCTTGGCCAGCATTATAGCACAGTCCAATATGACCCTTACATGAGTGTGTGTGTGTGTGTGTGTGTGTGTGTGTGTCTGTGTGTGTACGTCTATGATTTCCCAAGAAACTCCCCATTCATTCTAAAATGTATTTGTTATCTTTTGGGCACCATTATTTTGCACAAAAATCCTTGCCACTTTTCCTTTATAGTATCTAGGGATAATGCCAGATTAATTCCAAACTGAGTATAAATATAGGGGGAAAAGGACACCCAATTGGATCCACTTTGAAAAGCGTGATTCATTTCCTCATGTGGGTAAATGTACCTTGCAGGAATCACAACTACTTAGACTTTAAAACTACAGTCACTTTTCATTACCTGAATATTAACATTGATAACACAAAATCGTACCTGAGTATCCATGTCAGACCTTCATTCAAGTCACAAACAACCTGAATCTCAGGAGGAAATAGCAGATAACAGTACTAACGTGGGACCAGAAAAGATGTGTTTTGAAACTCTGAGGAGGGAAATGGTTCTTATATTTATCTCTGGTATTTTAAAATGTGCTTTTGTTTCCAGTTCTTCTTTAATACTGGAAGTACTCACAAAAGGAATTCTGAAAAGGCTAACAGGATAATCTTGATGGGCTACAAGTTCTGAATACAGCCCCTTTGTGGAGAAGAGTAGATTGGGAAGATCCACCTAAGGTGTATTTCCATTTCATTCACTGATTTGTTTAGTCATCCAAATAGTTCTTGAAAACCAACTGTGTAACAGTCACAGAGCATGAAGGATGACTAAGACACATTAAAGAATATTACAGTCCAGTAAAAGGAAAGTTACAGGTGAGATGGTCTTCCAGGTTTCATGGCTACTTACTAGCCTATTTTCATGTCACACAGGAACCTTAAACACAAAACCACGATCTTCTCTTCCCATGCCAGCTTGACTCTCCCCAGTGATGTATATTCTTATTAAATGGCACCACCCATTGTCTATATCCAAACACTGGGCAGCATCCTGTATTTCTCCTTACTCTAACTTCCTCAGCTATCCAGTCAACTGCAAATTCTCTTATCCCTAAGAATTTCTACAATCTATTTCTATCCATGTGTGCTACCAACCTACTCTAAGCCACCATCATCTTTCCTGAACTACTGCAATAACTTCCTAACTCCTTTCTTTGTGGCCCCCTTTCACCATCTCCTTTCCAAGCTTTTCTTGACTACCTACAATCCAAGAGAACTTTCCACTGTTCTGCTCAGGTCAATCCTCTACTCAAACTTACACGTTTCCCACTGCCGTTAGCATAAGTTCCAAATTCATTAACATGTTTTTAAGGCCTTGTGTTAATGAGCTCCTGTTCTCTCCTCCATCATACACCCTGCATTCCACTTCAGTTTGGGAAGACTGGTCATGTCCTCTCACTCCATGTTCTGAGGCCTCTCATGCCTGGAAACATTCTCCTTCATCTCTCACTCCTTTCCTAGGAAGACCTACTCATCCTTGAAATCTCCCCTCAAAAGTCACTTCCTCTGGAAGTTGAAGTTAAACATGCTTCTAACATGCTGTAGCACCCTTTTCTTCCCAATTAGCTCATCAAGCACACTAGCTTCAAACTGTTTGTTTGACAGTGTTCCTGACCAGAGCATAAGCTTTGAGAGAGGAGGTTCAGTTCAGGATACTGAACCTACAAGGCAGATAGTGGCTAATTGTCTCTCAGAACAGATCAAGGAAGGCTTCACTGGATAAGTAGTCCTTCAGACAAGTCATTTAAAATGAGATGTCAGGGCCATAAGAGGGTAGACATAATGAAATGCAAAGAGCATCATGAGGAAAATAAGAAGTCATAAAGCAGTAGGTCCACTTAGGAACGCGTAAATATGGCGTGAAGGTGTAAGGACACAAACTATGGGGAGCGTTCAGCAAGGCTCAGGCCATGGAATTCCTTAGAATTCAACCAAGGAACTCAGCCATTATTTGCAGACAATTATATGCACACAAAATGGAGACACGTGATTTTGGTACACATTAGGAAGATTCCTCTGGAGTCAGTAAAAAGTACAATTATAGGATTACCAGGGGAGTGCGGGAGATTGCAATGATAAGAACACTATGGAGGTTCTGGCCAGGGGATCATGTGGGCCTGAACTTGGAGAGGCAGAAGTCATGGAAAGAGCAAGTGGACAGAAGGTGGACTTTGATTTAAGTCCAGAGCTTAGATGAGCTGGCCTAATAGGAGACAGGAAAAAATCACAAGGAGTTAATTTCCTAAATTCATCAGATGACAAAATAATACATAGGGCAAAAGGGGAACCCAAAGGCAACTTAAAGGAAGGTGTAGAAGGATACCCAAAGAAAGGTGCTACTGAAGTCAAAGGAAGAGCTATTTTCTGAAAGAAGGGACTTGCCCACAAAATCGGAACTAAGGGTCAGATTTCTACAGAAAAGTGGCAATTTTTAGCATTTATTGTTGTTTTGAGAAATTAGCTATGAAGGAAAGAAGAAATAGCTACAAGGGGACATGAGATAAAGAGAGGTTGCTCTAATGATGGGAAGGCTTGAGCCAGCTTGCAAGTTGGTGTGAAAGTGGAGGAGAAATGATACATGTCCATCGGGCAGGACCAAATCCCCAACTGGATAAAAACAAACGGAGTATAAAGAATCTGAAACCTAGAGTAAAAAAGAACATACATTCAAGATGATTACATCCTTAATACAGTTAAATTCAAGGGCAAGAAAATTAAATGATTAGAATATTAAAATTATACTGGTAACTGAAGGTAATTATTATCCAGTAATACAACCATACGTCTGTGCATCTTACTGCTTCATTTGTTTTATTTGTGAGCGTCTTTAAAAGTGTTTTCTAGGGAAATTCCAATGATGCAGTTTACCTATAACATAAATTATGGTAGAAGATATTGCCTAATCTGATCTAACTGAAGAAACAGCAAGGAAAAACAAAGGCAGCAGAGAGGTACCCTCGAGAAAAGTGTTGAAAATTTCAAACTACTCACATATTTGCTACCACGAAAAGACAACCAGGAAAATCTTAGTGTGTATTTTTAAGAACTAAAGTTCTAAAACTTTCAGTTGGTAAATTTGAAATCTAAACCGCACCCACACAACTGCCATCTTCTGAAAAGGGTCCAAGTGATTTGTCCATTCAATCAATTTTTATTCATCAATCATTTATTGATTACCTACTGAATGCTCGGCATACATCCCCATATGAGGTGTGGGAGGCAGGGAGGACAATTTCAAAAGGAAGTTCCTACAGTTAAATAATGTGTTACATTCATGGGAGAAAAAACACACATAGGGAGCCAGAGTAGAATAACAAAGAAACAGAGACAAGGAAGAGCATTGTACAGTTTGTCTGCCTATATATCAAAGAGGTGAGAAGCAGTGACTTTGGATAGAAAAGTCTCTAGAAGGTTGGTTGTTTGTCATTTACACACAGTACTTACTGGCTAACAGTCAGTAGAAGCAGCATATGGGTGAGGAGGAGGCCTGTAGAAAGATAGGTAGAAACCCAGACAGGAGGCTTTTCAGGATGGCCACTTGAATCACTAATCCTATTTTACAGCAGCCATTTAATTTTAATTTTTTCTCCCCTGATATTAAATAAAAATGTTAACAAGTTACCAATTAGGCAACATAAAAGCATTACTGAGCATAACCTCCCAAACTATTCAATGTTTAAAAGATAAAACTGAAATTACATTAACAATTTTCTTCAAGTTATACTGCAAAAATATGAAATCATGGCAACATTCGTTTTGAATCAAAGACAGCAAATTATAACATGGGAGGGGCTTTCTCTCCCATTATCTCATCACGCAAGATTTAGAGATTTCCTTTCCCTGTTTTATGCCTGTTCTCCCCATTGGAATCTATACAATCTGAATATCACATAGCCCTTGAGTGTCCAATCCTTATCTTGGATGATTTTAGTATTTTTTGAGTAACTCTCTAAATACTTCCTTCTTCTCTCCATTTGCTTCCACAAAGATACACAAAAGCACAATTCTTCCAGTACATATCTATATTCATACTAATGACCTTGTAATCTCTGAGTATAGAATGTTAGATTAACCTAATCTGGTTTCCTGACTGTCCAATTTCAAATCACCACCTGCTGCAATGCTACCTTCCTCATTTCTAACAGCATAAATGCCATGTGAAGCCAGTTCAAAGACTGAGGATATAACATCAAATCATCTCTTCCTGGGGAGTATTCTATTGACTCCTCATGACATTAAAGGACATACGAAAACATTCCTGTATCTCATGATGAATGTGGTAACCAGGGCATGAAAATTTCCGGCAGCAATTCTAAATCCATGTGCTCAGACCTCCAACTCCAACCTACCAGCACTATTGAATTAAATAACATGTTTACTCATCCCTACCCGTCCTTTATTTAAGGGTTAAAATATGGAAGTTTATTAGTTACATTGAGCATATGTGTTATCTCACTAGGTGTAGGATACAAAGATAAACTTGCCTTGCTAATGAAGATTTCACAAATCCCAAATACCACGTAAAATGGTGCCTTCTATTTCCACTTACGTATAGAATTGACACCTGGTAGTCATATTCAGTAACTCACAATTCAGCCACATCTGAGAGGATTGTATTTTTTAATCAAGTTCTCCTAAGATTTTTTTTAAGTGACCAAAACCATCAATATTCTTTCTTTCCCCAGATCCTCCCTATCTTGGATTCTAACAAACTCACTTGATGACCTTTGCTCTACTTGTGTATTTTAATTTCTCTGATCGTTTCTCAAAATCTTCATGTCTTGATTTTTCTTTTGGCTCTCATCTTCATTCCAGCCAATGAATTTCCATCAAATGTCCTGCCACTTTCTTTTCTTTTTCCTTCACTTTATTCTGATTTCCAACATTTCTGCCTACTTCCGGGTGCTATTAAATATCTAGGAAATGATATGGAATCAAATCTAAGAAAACATACGCTATAATAATGTTCTCTTCTGCTCTCATCTACCCTCTTCAGAAGCATCACATGTCACACTGCACTGTGCATTGGGGCATCACTGAGAAATCAACTGCCCATGTCTCTGACTCCAGGGCACGCTCACCTTCCAGTGGCATTGACACCAATCTCGCTCTTCCCTGATACCTTGAACTGCATTAAACATTGGCCCTTTCTTAATCCTTAAAATGTTCCTTTGGCATCTTATTGCTTTTCCCATTTTTCTCTAGTTCCCTCGGAGGGATTCATGGTGATTTATTCTAGGTTATCAGCAGCTGGCCACAAACCAAATCCAGCAGGGTTTGGAGGCCAGGATGGAGTTGCAAGAAGCAGACGGAAAGTGACCATGTAAGAGCTGCATGTCAGTGTCTTTTGTATGCAAAGCCACAATTCTGCTACTAGAAAAGACAGTTACTGTGCACTGGGGAAATTGAGGCTTCATACACATAACATCCAATAGAGCTAACTTTCCTAGCCACATAGGAAAAACTTATTTACTGAAATGTTTTATTTATTAAAACCTGATGCCGTCATGTCTCCCAACTGCAGAGAATAAACTTCAAACAAGGCTTCCTTTTCCTCCTTTCCAAAGATAGCTTTACTAGTCAGGTAGTGTTAGCATCATCGGAGAACACCAAAGGAGAGTAAAAAGACACAACAACTTATTAAAATACTGCCCTATTTGCATGCTAGTT
This sequence comes from Panthera tigris, assembly GCF_018350195.1. NCBI lineage: Eukaryota > Metazoa > Chordata > Mammalia > Carnivora > Felidae > Panthera > Panthera tigris. The sequence goes on along the minus strand of NC_056665.1, from coordinate 82,395,628 downwards.
TTTAAATAACTTCATCCCTGTGCTCAACTAGTTCAGCACCTTCATGGCCCTCTAGGAAGCTGCTCCAGCAATGGCCTACATTCTGCTGAGTCAGTGGCAAGGCCAATCCACTGGTATGGATCTTTTGAATTATCACTCCTGAATGGCACTAACCCATTTTACAATTAAAAATAATAAATTCTGGGGAGTCCCTGGGTGGCATCATCGGTTAAGCATCTCATTCTTGGTTTTGGCTCAGATCATGATGTCACGGTTCGTGAGTTTGAGTCCCGCATCGGCATTCTGCTTGGGATTCTCCCTCCCTCTCTCTCTCTCCCTCTCTCTCTCTCTCAGTAAATAAACATGAAATACTACCAATAGATTTTTTTTAATTCTTGCCTAATTTTTCACCTCATATATCTCATCTATTTTCTTCCCAGTATGTCTGTTAACTGTGACGTTACCCATGTAAAAGGCATTCCTTTTTACGAAGTTTAATCAACTAACGTAAACTATTTTCCACCAACCGACACAAATTCAGGCCCCAACTGGCCCCACTCATGCATTATTTTAACACTCAAATGGGACTTTACCTTTTTATTACTCGATATCTTGATCTATATACTTGCCTGATCTGTTTCTTTTTAGGAAGTAAGATATCATCCGAAACCTACATGTGATCAGAGAAGAAGTGGTATAGGCAAAGGGAAGAAAACGGGTATCGGATATGAAGTGCATCTTTTACCTTGGACATCAATTTATTTAAAAATAAAAATCAGTTTGTTTTAGAGATTTAAGATACTTTATCCAAAATCACCTCTCAAAGAGTACTGCCTCAGTAGCCCTATAACTCAGCACTTGCAAGGCACTAGTGCCCCATGCAGTAGGGCAGTTTTATGAAAATGGTGCAATAAGAAAATACTTTTATGCAGGTGACTCACTTTGACGACGTTTAATAATCATAATTTCACTACTATAGTGAGCAAAGAATTATGTCCGGTGCCTTGCTCTTCAAGTTACAAATATACCTGTCGAGAGACAGGTATCCTTCATGTGGATACAACCAGGTGTATTACCTCGGAATCTACTGGGGAGAATGTGAAAAAGGCGGCGAAAAAGACCATGATGATCAGTGTGGTGGCAGAGGTCACAGTCCCACTGCCCCACACCCTACTGGCCTGTCAGTGACATGGAAACACTAGGCACGCGTTATTATTTCCTTGAAAATCTAATGTACCCAGGTATATAAAGGAAGCACCTTTATCCCCCTGAGAGTTATTTACCCATTGGCAGGGTAGCAAAGTTTGCCGTAGAACAATAACTTGAGAAAGTTAAGAAGAGCAACAATTAGGGGTGCCTAGATGGGTAAGCATCCAACTCTGGACTTTGGTCAGGTCATGATCTCACAGTTCATGGGTGTGAGCCCTGCGTTGCACTGTGCGCTGACAGCACAAAGCCTGCTTGGGATTTCTCTCTGCCTCTCTGCCTCTCCCTGGCTTGCTGTCTCTGTCTCTCTCTCTCTTGAAAAAAATAAATAAACATTAATTTTTTTTCAAAAAAGAATTGTTTTTTTTTCCTTCCCCTTCCTCCCCCCCCTCCCATGGTCTTCTGTTAAGTTTCTCAGGATCCACATAACAGTGAAAACGTATGGTATCTTTCCTCTGTGTGACTTATTTCACTTAGCATAACACTCTCTAGTTCCATCCACGTTGCTACAAAAGGCCAAATTTCGTTCTTTCTCATTGCCAAGTAGTAGTCCATTGTGTATATAAACCACAATTTCTTTATCCATTCGTCAGTTGATGGACATTTAGGGATGAGCACTGGCTGCTGTATGGAAACCAATTTGACAATAAATTTCATATTAAAATAATAATAATAAATAATAAATAAAAAAAGAATATCAACTGTTAGAGGTGGGGTAGACTGTACCACAACAGTTGTTTGACATGCGAATAACACAGATCATTTATTTACTTTTTTTTAAAAGAAATATGAAGCGTTTCGTAAGTGCCAGCCATTGAAGAAGATGCCCAGTTACGCTGTTAAACAAAACTCAATCTCTGCCCTGAATGAACTTATGGCCTTGATGAGACGACAAATCAACAAAAAATTGCAAATAGTGCCAACAACAGGAGCAGGCGCTATGGAAGGACTTAGGAGTACCTAACCAAGGCTTGAAAAATCTGGCCAAACTTCCTAACAGACACATGACCAGTTTTTTAACATTATCCAGGTAAAAGGGCTGGGGTTGGGGGGAGGGAGGTGAACTCATGATAGATTTCACAACAACATTTTAAAACATTAAAAATAAAATATAGTCGTGAAAACTAGGATCAACCTCACCATTCAAGATAGAGGTATATGCAGCTATTTCTGAGGCTCAGAAAAAAAAATTGAATGCCATTTTAAAAATCACATTCAAATATACCCCAGGGCTAACATCTTCCTGGGATTCATGTGCAATTATTTATTTGTTGCTTGGCAGATTATCTTATCACTAGCCAACACACCTGTTATGCCACAACATTTACATAGAAAAATCACGTTGTTTTACTGAGAAATCTTGCTGTCCTCTAAAACGCCTAAATGTCTGGAAATGATGAAGACTGATTCATGTGCATTTAGATTTATAATGATTTTGTTCATACCATTCTTGGATTTCCTTTATTGTTTTTTTCCATCAATTCATCCACTCATCTATAGCATTAGAATGTAGCACTCTAATTACTCTAGTCGTTGGAATTTCTGTTATATGGTGGTTTTACTATGTTCACATTGTCCTAAACTAGGGAAAATAAGGATATGAAAATAAACCCATCATGTAGGTAACTCTTTAGTTATAGGCACCCTTATTCTTTCTTGGCAGTGTTGTCAATAGACTCCCATCTCAAGTCAGACATAATAATGTAGCATCAGGAGTCAAGGCTTAAGGATGAAAAACAAAGGCTAACAAGGGCTAAAAGCCCTTGCTTTACTATTTGCTAGCTCCAAGTTTCCATGTCCTCACTTACAAAATGGGAATACTGACAGCTGTTACCTTTTGAATGAAGTAACATATAAAACATTTAGCTTATCACCTGTCACCTAATGGACACTCCACAAGTATTTCTAACCTTATAGATGAAATGTTTTTCTTATTCCTATTTTTAAGTTTATTTTTTTTTTTTTAATTTTTGAGAGAGACAAAGACAGGGAGAAACAGAGAGAGAGAGAGAGCACGCAGGGGAGGGGGTGGAGAGAGAGAGAGAGAGAGAGAGAGAGAGAGAGAAAGAGAGAAAGAGAGAGAGAGAGAGAGAGAGAGAGAGAGAGAGAGAGAGAGAGAGAATGAATGAGAATCCCAAGCAGGCTCCATACTGTCAACATGGAGCCCGACATGGGGTTCTAACTCACAGGTTATGAGATCATGACCTAAACCAAAATCAAGAGTCCAATGCTTAACCGACTGAGCCACCCAAGCACTGCTGTTTTTGTATTCCTTAAATGTACAGGCCAGTTATAAAAATTTAAGTAAAAAATTTATTTGATTCATTCAGATAGGTAAGACTCAGACGTTCTATCATTTCTTTGACAGAAATGCCTTTGCAGATGAGGCATCCAAGAAAATCCTGAATGCTAGTCTGGCAATGAATAAAATTCATGTAGCAATTCCTCAACAAAATAATAGCAAAACATCCAATAGCATATGAAAATGATGATATACTATAGCCAAGTTGGACTATCCCAGGAATACAAAATTACTATGTTTCAAGAGTTCTGAACTATGGTCCAACAATATAACACACCACAGTAGGAGAACAAAGGGAGTAAAAGACCCATATGAACTTGTCAATTGATGCATTTGACAAAATTTAACACCATTTCATGATACAAACAGACAACTAGCAATAGAAGAAATCTTCCTCAACATGAAATAGGACATTTACAAAAAAAAAAAAAAAAAAAAAAGAAGAAGAAAAAAGAAAAAACAGCTAACATACTTAATGGATAAAGACTAAAAGCTTTCCCTGCTTAAGGTGAGGAAGAAGGTAAGGATGCCTACTTTCACCACTACTATTCAACATTGTTCTGGAATTTCGTGACAGTAATTAGACAAGAAAAATAAATAAAAGGCATCAAATTGAAAAGGAGGAAGTAAAACTATCTGTTCACAGATGACATTCTATATATAGAAAACCTCAAGGAATTTACAAGAAAGCTACTAGAGCTAATAAATGAATTCAGCAAAGTTCCAGGTTACAAGATCAATATGTAAAAATCAGTTGTGTTTTCACAGGACAGGAATGAACAACTAAAGAAATTAGGAAAGCAATTCCATTTACAACAGCATCTAAAAAAATAAAACCCCTACTAACAAATTTAACCAAGAAGGTTAAAGACTGACACATGAAACCATAAAACATTGCTGAAAAAAATTAAAGAGTAATTTAAATTCCATTTAAAAAATACACAGATGCCAAGGCAGGGAACATATGGGAAAGTTCTTTAACTTCTGCTCAATGTCGCTGTGAACTTACAGTTGCTCTAAAAAAATAAAGTCAACTAGATAGACAGAAACATGAAAAGCCATAGCATGTTCATGAGTTGGAAGATTTAATGCTGTTAAGGCGTCAACACTAACTAAAGTGATCTACAGATCCAACTCAACCCTTATAAAAATTCCAACAACTTCTTTTGGAAAAATGGAAAAGCCAATCCTGAAATTCATATGGAATGTCAAGGAGCCCAGAATAATCAAGAGTCTTGAAAACTACAGTAGTCAGAAGACTAACACTCAAAACATAAGTTTTGAAATTTATGACAAAGTGACAGTAATCAAAACAGTGTGGCACAGGCAAAAAGAAAGACACGTAGGACCAATGGGACAGAACTGGCAGTCAAGAAATAAACTTGTACATCTACGGCCAGGTGATTTTTGACAAGGTGCCAACTCCATGCAGTGGTAAATGAATGGTGTCTTTAACAAATGGCAGTAGGGTACTGCATTGCCACATGCAGCAGAATAGAGTCGGACCCCTTCACCACACCATGTGCAAAAATAAACCCAAGTGAATCAACAACCTAAACATAGAGCTCAAACTATAAAACTCTCAGCAGAAAAGATAGGGGACATTTTTATAACGTTGGATTTGACAACAGATTCTTAGCACTCTAACAGCAGGAGCAATAAAAGAATAGGTAACCTGGACTCCAAATTTCAAGGCAGCTATGCATTATAGGGCATGACGATCAAAGTAAAGAAAAACACATACATAATGGGAGAAAATATTTGTGAATCATTTATCTAATACGGGTTTAATGCACAGAAAATACAAAGGATAAAACTTGACAACAAAAGACAATCCAGTGTAACAACGGGCAAAGAACTTAAATAGATGTTTCTTTTAAAAAATAGCCAAATAGCCAAGAAGCCCATGAAAAGATGCTTAAGATCATTAGTGTTAGGGAATTACAATAGGGAAATGTAAATTCAAACCAACATGTGGTATCATTTCACACCTAGTAAGTTAGCTATAATTAAAAAAAAAAAAAAAAAAAAAAAAAAAAAAAAAAGGAAACAAAACTGAGAATGTGAAGAGACTGAAAGCCTCATACATTCAGAGCTGCTGCGGAAAACAGTTTGGTGGTTCCCCCCAAAACTTAAAATAGAATTACCACATGACCCAGCAATTCCACTCCGAAGTATATCCCCAAAGGAATTAAAAACAGGGATTCAAACAGATACTTGTACCCCAATGTTCACCGTGACATTACAATAACCCAAATCTGGAAACAATCCAAGTATCTATCAATAGATAAACAAAATGTGGTATATACATACACATATGTATATGAATAGAGTCAACTATAAAAAGCACGAAGTTTTGATGCATGTTACAACATGAATGCACCCTGAAAACATTACGTTAAGTGAAATAAGATGGATGCGAAAGAACAAATATCACATGACTTTATTATATGAAATATCTAAAATAAACAAATCCATAGTGACAAAAATAGCTTAGGGGCTACCAGGGGATAAAAAAGGGGGGAGGTAGAAAGTTACTGTCTTACGGGTACAGAGTTTCTATTTGAAAATGTTTTGAAAATGGTTGTTACGGATTCATGACATTGTGCATTTAATTAATGCCATTGTGTTGTACACTTAAAATTGGTTAAAATGACCAATTGTATTACACACACACACACACACACAATTTATTTACCACAAATTTAAAAAATTTATATAGCTAAGCATATTTGTGTTGTGGTTGCTTGGCATAATTTGCTCTGCAGGTAGCATCTTCACTAACAGTACAAAAATCACAATTATGTTGATAAGTTTCTAGATATTAAGACCTATGTCTAGTCTAAAAACAGAACAAATAAGTAATAAAATTAAATCAACAAATGAGCAAATTCACGAATACATGCTGGCAAAATTTTTTTTAAGTGCTGTCTATAGTAACTAACGTTTGATTTTATTGTTTTAAAACCATCTACCATTATTACTGATTCAGCATTACCAAAAAATTTATGTTTTTAAGTTTATTTTAGAGACTGAGTAGATCAAAGATGCTAACACTTCACAAACACTAGGATACTTCAAAAACATGTTTTGTTGCTAATTATTTTTTTTAAATAATACTTTGTTGAATGTGATGGCATCGCATTGGGATGTTGTAAAATCTCAATAAGCTCAAGGCAATACCTTGTGAATTAAATTCACTTTTTTTTTTTACTCAACTATTTAATAAAAATGAATATACTAGTATGTATTGCCACTTATTAAAACACAAAACACCTTCTTAGAGAAGCAGATTTATCACTATGCCAAAAAGTTAATTGCTTGTTACATTGTGTTAAGGAAAAATGTGAATTGTTCCTCTAACCATTTTTAACACTATGAATAAAAAGCATTTAAACATCTCTTCCATTTTATTTTGTATCCCACCGAAACAAGTAGACATGCTTCCTAAGGGTGGAAAATCTCTGAATGGTCAATCTTCTGTTCTTAATTTGGTCAATATAATGTTAAAAAAAAAAAAACAAAACAGAATAGCTTTTGTACTAACAAGGATTTTTAATGACATTTTCAGGAATAAGCATAACAGTAACTCCAAAAGCTATAAAAATTTAGGCAGTAAGTATCTCATCTGATGGAAATACTTCAAATTCAAGAAAAGCTTAACGACAACTTTTGTTAGAGATTTTTTTGGCATAATCTTATATAAGCATTTTCCTTTGCTATCTACATTAAATTAAGCCAATCAATATCTGTCAACATATCAGCTCAATTACAGTTTTCTCACTGATTCTTGGATATAAATATCTTTGCATAACTCAAACAAAAACTTCAATAATCCTAGGACATATCTACACCACTAAAATATCTACACAGAATCCTTATCCCAAATGTGTCCTCTTGCATATCAATTTAGATGAGTCAGACTGGAATGGCCAGGGAAAGGACCAATAGCTTCTGCGAGACGGCTTAATGGTTGCCACCGTCTTAGTCCAATGCTCTCGTCGCCATCTCCTCTCCATGAAGCTCTGACCCTCCATCAAATCCTACCACCACTGCTAGCTCCCCATCCTTCCATATGGCTCTCCCAGCTGTCTCTAAGGCTCTCTTTATCTCCCCTTCACAGGAGACATTCTTCTTTGCTTCCACTCTCTTTTTCAAAAGCTTTCATCATTTCTCTACCTCACTTCTGGAACTTCATTCAACCTCTAGCTGTCAAGACCCACTTGGAGTTCAACAGACGCTGAACCAAGGGAGCAACAAACAAGTTGATGGGGCCCACTAGACAGGAAGGATGTTGAGTGGTGAGACACTCATGATGAGACAGCAGAAGCAGAAGCCTTACAAGAGCCACATGGAAAGACGAGAGATGACAGACATGAACATTTATACTTCCATTTGTCTAGCTCCTTGGGTACTACCTGATATTAAATGTTGAATGAACGAATGCGTACATGAATGATCTATGGTGCCATTTCAAAATCATTCCAGGAATAAGTGACTTGGGCACAGAGGAAAATCATCACATGGTCATAACCACTCCAGGGATCTTTTTATCTGCACCATGAAATGCTGCAGGTTTTCAAGTTCTATATTAGAATCCCAAGCTAGTGTTCCAGTAGTTCTGTGATTTTTTTGGTTAGGGGCACATTGATGCATAATATATGGGATCAAAGATATTGAAATGGCACCTGCACCTAGATGGTAAGTAAATAAAAACCCACAGAACACTGGCCAAAATCAGGGCAGAAGTAGTCCATGGTTGTTTACAAAAATATTAATTAAATTTATTAGTTTTAAACCCTTAAAATAGTATTTCCATAGTAAACCATGCTGCAAAAAATATACAAAGCACTTAAACCCCATTTACATAGGCACCCGTTTATAATCTTCAGATATTAGCAAAGTCCAACAGATTTTTTTCCGGTCACCAGTATATCCTGCAAGGAATTTCTGTAAGTGTAAGTGTTTTCTTCAAGTAACGTTTCCCAAGGTTTGTAATGCTCTGCAATCATCGTGTTTTAATACAACAAATTTATCAAGAAGAAACATTTCCTGTTAATTATTGTCTTAATATAATCTTACACACACTTCTGAATATTACTACTACCGTATTTGAAAGGAAGGTTAAAACACCTGACTTTTACAAATCAAGAAGACACAAAAGGTACAAATTGTTCAGAGAATAAAAGCACATTCAAAGTATAAAAGTCAATGCTTTCCTAGAATTCTTCATGGTAAAACATACACTGTAATTATTTTCCTACATTCAGTATGACACTATTGGGTGCTAAATATTCATTCTTGGAATAAATCTGAATCTGGAACTATTCATCTTTTTTTTTTTTTCAAACAGCTGACATGCTGCATAAACAGAAAGTTGGTGTAGTTTTTAAAAAAATAAACAATACACCATGTGAACTTTGATTTATTATGCAATTTATCTCTTTCTATCTCTCTCTGCTATACATAATTCAGATCCACATAAAATGGTTCCTATACCCATTAATATTTTCTGGCTCTTTTTGGCTTTAAGGCTATGATCATTTTTAAATGTTTCAAATGTATGCCATTTATCATTAATATTATAGTGGCATCACTGTTTTTTTTAAACTAATACCTGGGAGTTCATAGCTTGGCACATAAAACTTGCTAAATGATGATAATGAAACTTAACTTGCTATAACCTCGTTTTGGAGTACCTGTGCCTGAGAAAAAATAAAATGCAACCTAGTAATTACCAAGTCCAAAAGACAACTGAAATATTTGCAAATGCTTTCATACATAACGTGAAGTTGTTAAAAATACAACAGTTATGAGTTATTAGGGTAATTTCTTTTCCTCAATCTTTTGTCCAGTTTATGGAAAAATCAAAACAAGCAATTTTGAAGGCATTAAAACCCCCCATATTATTTAGAAAAATATTTTTCTGTTAGGAAAATACACTTTTTCTCTTACTAAGATTACATGATTAATAATCAATTCCCTTTCTGAAAAAAACTAAGTAATCACTTATGACCTAAACTATTACCTAAGTCCTATTAGGTAAATAGTCTATGCTAACAAAATTATTTGGAGACTTAAGTAGATAATTCTTGAAACAACATGCACTCCACTTAAACCTGTTCTGGATGTAATTTTCAGTATCTTAAGACCTCAGAAATTGTTTTTTTGCATTCATTCAAACATCAGTTTTTTGAATGTCTGCTGTATACTACTTGTTAGGTCAGACTAGAAATAAATACAAAAATGAAAAGACTTCTATCCCCAATTAACTATCAGTATGCTAGTAAGCTTGTTTTTGTCATTAGTTTATCTAATCATATTTTTAGAAGCATCATAAATGTGCATTTCCCCCCAAAGATTGCACAAAGCATGACTTTACTGTATTTATAATGATGTCAAAAATCCCCAAACCACAGAACTACAAGACATGTTAGAAGTTATGACTTACACTACCTTTCACTAATGTGAATAATAGTCTTCCAAATAGGTGCTGTGACCTCTCCAGAATCTAGTATCTATAGAGTAAGAGAATGGCTACTAAAATTCAGGTCTGACTTCAATGCTCTTTCCTTAATGTCAAATTGCTTTCACACAAAGGCTTATGACTGCACATTTACCTAACAGAGATGCAAAACAGCACTCAAAACCTGGCAGCCTTTCTGTGTTCATAGCCCAGAAACGTCTTGCTTGCCCTCCCCACAATTTCAAATTCCTGTGATTAATCACTTAATGAAATCCTAACAAAAATGAAAAGCAGAGGCACAATTTCTTTTGAATACTGTATACTTCATTCACTCTGAATTCTGAATGGAACAGTTGCTCCTGTCAATGAAAAATGTAAGTATTAAAAATAAATGTTCAGACACTCCACTACAGATCTGTGAACAAAATGGCTGCCCTCAAAAGAGTGTTCTAAAAAATGCTTAAGTTTATTATTCAGTCATATTGAAAATAGTTAAAATCCAAGTCATCAAATATTTCCATTATGGATTCTCTTGACACTCCACCAGAGGGCTACAAAACTCCCAAAATGCTCTCATAAAGTTTTAGTTTTCAACTGTAGATTTTAAGTATTACTATACTTGGCTTTTCTGAAAGCATGATTTTGAGGAAAAGAAAACAAAAGCAAACAGAAACCTATCTTTTAAGAGAAATGTCTCAGATTACAATGTCTCTTAAATTCATAGAGCAAGGAGAAGTTAACCATTTCTCTGAACCCTCTTTGACGAGGACCCATTTGAACTTTTTAAATCTTGAGACTGCCTAAGAGATAAAGATTACACAGGGAAATCATGACTGGGAAGGAGCAAGAGGAATAAAGGGGTAAATGGCTGGAAGAAAAGTGGGTAACAGGGTGTAGGTATGGAGTGGGGCAGAGGAAGAACAGAGACCCAAAAGAAGGGACCAGCAGAGGTGACTGCAGTTAGAAAGCATCCCCTTGTGCTGGCCAGTTCCCAGCAGGGGATTCTAGACTAACTGTACTGAGAGAACTGAGAAATAAGGGGCAGGTAAGTTGAGATTCATCCTCCCAGATCTTTAGGTTGATTGCTATTTACTAACTGGAGGTCCACCTGGGAAATGACTCCAAATAAACTCATAATCCTTAAAAATTATATACTGTTCCCCTGTCAGGTGAGGCCCATGTCTCTGGAAGAACGTGTGCCTCAGAGTCTTGGTTAAGCTGCCCCTTCTGAGAACACATACAGCCAGACGCCCCGTGTCTCATTTCCCTTGTGGCCCTATCTGCTCCTCAAGGCAAGTGCCAGTATCATTCATTTCTGAATGCCCTTTAAGCTTAGGGCTGTGTCTTGCACACAGTAGGTGGTCTCTAAAATATACCAAAGAGATCTGTAACTACCACAGGGTTTCTGATTTAACAGTTCACCCCAACCTCAACATTTGTATACTTTGGAGGCCAACAGGTCCCAAATGAACACTTCAGTCTGAGCTGAGTTTCTGTAAGGCATCGTGGGCTGCTCCGTGGCTACGCTACTCCTGAGTGTGCTCAGCGCATACACTGGCCAATCAGTAAGAACAGAAAACACTTACGAAAGGAAAAGAACGCTAAATGGAAAAGTGAGCCACAAAAATGAAGCAAAGCTGTCACTGACCTCCAGCTCACCTCTGAGAGACGTAGGAGACCTCAGAGGCTGTGTGTGAAGCCCTGTCAGGTCAAACACAGTCCCCGGGGTGTGGCATCTTACCAGAGCCAAGCCACTTCCTTTTAAGCAAAAATCTTCATCGTGGTAAATCATAGTATTCCTTGCACATGTCTGCCACAAGTCTCCAACTACCCATATTCGAGAATAACCGTGGCTGGAAGTTGGGTTTTTCCTTCGAATGTAGCCATTAGCTCTTTTATGATCGTGTGGCATGATGAAGGAACTGTGTTTTGCCTAATTTCTCTGCTTCTTCGTGTCTCATTGCTCACAAATGCAAAACAAAAAACGAACCAGTTCAGGACTCAAGACTCTCAGCTACACTTAAACACAAAAATCTATGCTTAGAAAAAAAAAATACTGGTGTAATATTCAATGGATAAATACATCTTATAGCCCAGAGATTTCAGATTTAAACAATTCGAATGTATGTTCAACTAGACTGAGTCTTAAGTATTTATTTTTGAGAGAGAGAGAGAGAGAGAGAAAGAAAGAAAGAAAGAAAGAAACAAACAAACAAACAAACAAAGTACTAACAGGGGATGAGCACAAAAAGAGGGAGACACAGAATCCAAAGCAGGCTCCCGGCTCTGAACGCTCAGTGTGGAGTCCAACATGAGGCTTGAACTCACAGACTGCAAGATCACAACCTGAGCCCAAGTCAGAGGTTTAACCGACTGAGCCACCTAGGCACCCCACAGGCTGACTTAAATTTAACTTAATAACATGTGTATCTTCATTCCATTTTCTATGGCAGTTCATTAATAGGTTCTTCTCTTCTCTTGAACACTTTGAGAAGACGCCTTGAGAGCCCTCTCTCCAGAACAAACTTTGAACACTCCCCAAATACATTTTGCCTACAGTTTGAGACAATTTACAGAACCTCTCAAGGTGATCACGGGCCCTCTGTTAAAAATGTCTGTGGCACCGCTGTGTTCTTTTGTACCTCATCAACAGAACTCCTAATACCTACATCTAAATGAAACCACAAAACAATTGGAATAGGTTTTGAACCAAATGACCTAATACCTACACAGGTGATCGAACTGCTAGGGTTCCGCCACCTGTAGAGACAACAAGCACTGCAGATTCTATTTTTCTAAAAAGTTTAAGAAACCATATTATGAAGAGTTCCCAATACGAAAATGGCGCTTGTGAAACATGCAAAGTTAAAATGATTTAAACGATGACGACATCTTGCTCAAATTATACTAAAAGGAAATCCAGGAGTAGTATGGGAAAAGTTTGGTAAGAACAGAGCAGTGCCTTTAAATCTCCACTTAGTGATATGCTAAGCGAAATGAAAAGCATTCGCTTTAACCTTAGTTAACCTTTTCCTCCAAAGCTCAATTTCCATACTCTTTAAATGTCTTAAAATTAGTGAAATGATTTCATTTATATTTTCCCCACCCCAAATTTATAAGTGAGGCAGAATCAAATGTGTACCATCTCATCACATTTGCCATTTGATGGAAGCCAGCACCATAATTCTGCATCAGAAGAGAACTGAAATGAAGGCAATATGTCTATCAAAGGGGCCTTATATTAAATGTAAATTTCTTTACTCTTTCAGATAAAAGGGCAAATTATTTAATTCACTTCAATTCAACAAGCATTTATGGAGCACTGAAAGCCATTGGGCTAGGATACGGAGGGAGAAGAATACAAAGACTCTTGGAGGGCGCTTGCCCTCCCCCTGAGAGCCCACTGTATGGAAGAAGACAGGCGCACACTCTGAGTTCAAGGCAGGGTGTATGCAGGTTATGACTAGGGACACACAAAGGGAAGATAGCGACGTCTACTAAGGAATCAGAAGGCTTCGTAGATAAGGCGGCTTCAGGGATGAAGAATGCAACCCCTGGTGCTTGGGGCAGGGAGGAGGAGGAGGAGGTTCACAGAGCAAACAAGACCAGCTACATGACCATGACCAGTAGAACCCAGAGCAAAATGACAACGTGAGGCCCCTTGACCTAGTGTTACAAAGAATTTCAGGAGAATGGCAGCAGATGGTTAAACCAAGTACGGGGGGGACTTGTGAGATTCCCAGGTGGCCTGCCCTGTAGACAGACAGCAGGAGGAACACAGGGGTGAGGCTAGGGGGACCACAGCAGTCACACTGGGGAAGGGCCCACCGACATCAACCGCCAAATACATCATGGGCCTCAAGAAGACTGGACAACTCTTCTATTAACAAAAATGAAGCACTGCTAACCACATTTTGGGGATGGGTGAAACCAGGTGCTCATGGAATGCAGACAGAAGATGGGAACCAAATCTATCCCACAACATGGATTCCTTTATCCTCTGTAAGGCCAGGCTAAGAAAATTTGTTACCGAAAGTGTCACTCTGTTTGGCAGTTGTTTTGTATTGGAGCGGGGGTGCTGGCGGAATGAAAAATATTTTCTCTTTCACGTTTACCTCCAATGGAACCACAAAACAATCGGAATAGGTTTTGAACCAAATGACGAAGCAGGTATTCGCATTTTCAGCGAGGTATAATATTTCCAACTCCCTGCCCTTTTTTCCCTCATTCAACAATAGCAGACTGTCAACCAATGTTCTGATAAGGCCTCCAGATTAGAAGCAATTTTACTGACATTGTTTTATTTACACTACACATGCTTTCAGTTTTACAGTTCAGTAGCAAGTAGAGTTGCACAGCTCCTCACATTAGCCCTGGAGCTACTTGAAGCTACAAACGGCTGCTCTGTAAGCATTGGAATGAATTCGCTGTAGTCCCCATAGAAATCCCATGGAATGCAGTTTCCTGCTGGTTTGTTACACTGCATCAGAATAATGAGAATACTAGAATACTAGAATACGAGAATACTACTAGATTATGCAATGAAACAAAACTCAGCACCATGGTCCACCCAGAAAGACTTTAACCCTTCTTTTCTGCAATTAAAGCTTCCTATTTACATCGAATGGTTGTTTGTGAATAATCCCACCAGGGAGTCAACCCAACAAAAATAAATCACCCAGTGCTTTCCTATAGGCCAAACCCAATGCTTGGCACCCAGTACAATAAGTATTTGGTGAATAAATGATGAAGGCTGACCCATTTATCCTGATTGATTTTTTCTACCCTACACCTAACTTAACCTTCGCTAAATTTGTCTCTTGCACTTTTTTTTTTATAGAACACTTCAATACATTTTGATCCACATTTTAAACCATTCCCTTAAGAATTCTCATGACTCTGTATCAAAAGTTCTATTAGATTCATAATGGGATAACCATGAAAAGGGAAATTATTTTATTAATTCCCTCTCGCTAGTACAGAAGGCAGGCAGTGCACTGACAGCAAAAAAAAAAAAAAAAAAGTTAAGTGTCACCAGTTGCCCTGGTCTGTTACACACTAGAGGATGAGCACGAGAGTTCTGACAGTCAGCATCCTATCTTACACGCTCTGGTTATCCAGCAGGTTACTCGACCTCTCTGGGCCTCAATTTGTTCTTCAGTAAGATGGGGATACAAAGGGAAATTACTTTACATAATTATTATTGTGAAGATTATAAAGCATGTAGTGAAGTACCTGGTACAAGGGACCTATTCAACAAATACTATCTACCATTATTATCCCATTATTAGTAATCATGATACCATATCTCTGTTTTAATTATCCATTTAAGTAATATTATCACTATGTAAATATTATTTATTTGTTTTTTAATAATGAGTAGGTTTTTTGTTGTTTTGAGGAGAGACAGAGAGAGAAAAAAAGACTGTGCATGGATAGGCAAGCCAGGGGGAGGGCTGTAGCGGGGTGGGGGGGGGGAGAGAGAGGGAGAGAGAGAATGAGTGAATGAATGAATCCCAAGCAGGCTTCATACTCAGTGTGGAGACTGAAGCAGGGCTCAGTCTCACAACCATGAGATCATGACCTGAGTCAAAATTGAGTCAGACACTTAACCAAATGAACCACCTAGGTGTCCCTAAATAAGATTTTAAAATACACATGAATTTAAAAGACAACCCAGAATAATATTTGTGACTGATAATTTTTTTTTCTTAAACAGAAAAATCTATTTAAGAACATCATACAAGACTGGGTGCCTAGGTAGCTCGGTCAGTTAAACGTCAGACTCTTGGTTTTGGCTCAAGTCATGATCTCACGGTTTCTTGAGTTCAAGCCCCTGGTCAGGCTCCCACTCAGCAGAGAGCCTGCTTGGAATTCTATCTCTTCCTCTCTCTCTGCCCCTCCCCCACTAGCACTGTCTCTCTCTCTCTCTCTCAAAATAAATGAATAATCAAAAGAAGAAAGAACATCATACAAGACTGATTACATAAAACAAATAGTTTTCATCTCGAGTCACTTGATAAATTTCCCATTCTACCTTCCCAAAAGTAAAATTTAACAAAAATGAAATCTTTATAAAACTGTTTTGCCAATATAAAAAGTTTAACATTTACTGATGGTATTTAAACAAGTATTTTAATATTGTGTCTTAGAAGAGAAAATAGTAATAAGAAAACCATTGGCTCTCTTTACACAATACATAAGTTTTAAAAAGCAAATCAGGGAGCACATGGACTTTCACAAGTATTGAATGCAAACCTCATATCAAACCTTATTATCATTTTGAAATATTTGGCTGTGCAAAAACAGACAAGCTCTTTCTAAAAGAATTCTGTCATTTCTTCACTCCCCATAACCCCGCCAGCTTCCCAATGCTCCTTTGACAGTATAATCAGTCAATTCAATCAGAGAAATTCTAAAGTACAATGGTAATTTTCTCTCACTTTTTTCTTTACACTGTCAGTTCAAGCCACCTGCTGAAAGCATTGATGTGGAACAGCTCAGTATTAGCTCTGAAATTAGTACCAGTCCCCGGTTAAATACCTGGCACATTCAAGGTAGGATAGAGACTCTTAATGGCATATAAGCCCATCAGTAGAATCGGCACATTACTTAAGCTAGCCTTTTTCCAAGTCATTCATACTTGGCTCATATTGGTATCACAACACAAGACTGAAAGGAAGCCAGGAAAGGAAAACGGGTTCAAGGACATACACCTCAAGTTTGAAAGGTGATACTTCCATATAAACATTCTAAAGTATGACTCCACTGTGGTCTATTCTGAACAAACTTCTAAATTCAATATTCGGCCTATAACAATGGCTAAAATGTCTAATATGGTCTCTATAGAAAGGAATAGTGCATTCAAAATTAAAGAGCCTCTTCTCTTAGATTTCAGTGCAGAATCTGGTACCGTGCACACATTTTTCACACGCACCTTTAAAGAGAAAATAAAGTGCAATTACCTCTGGTATTGTACATGTTCCAGTACCTTGCCTGGCCTGCCACGCTCAGCAGGTAGGTCTGTGAGCACTGACTGAGGCCACAAGGATGAAAGGCATTTACTACATCTACTCAGAGGGTCGTCAATGGACAACCTGTACAAGATTTATGCTGTAAATAATAAATGAACTAAACACCTTGAGGTAATTGGCTGTGTGAAGCTTCACAATAGGCCAGATAGCTTGTCTGAACAAAGTAAAATAAGATTAAATAATGAATGAGAAGCGCAGAGAATTTCAAGCCAAACTCATACTGCATGGGTTTTCTTTTGTTCTGTTTTTTTTTTTTTTTTTTTTTTTTTTTTTTTTTTTTTTTTTTTTTAAAGCGAGAGTACTAGGCAAGACAGGTCTTCATGGTTTAAGAGGTGTCACTAGGACTCTTTCTATGTCACTAGAAATTATTCCAAAGATATATATTTTTGTAGACTTTGAGTACAGTGTGTGGAGCAGCCAGCTCTAGTAGTTCAAGAAAGAGCTTGCTGAGTTTGTCCAAAGTCTACCCAACACTCAATGCCGCTTGCATTTGATAAAGACAGAACCAACATCCAATGATGTCTGGGCGAACAGTATCAGAGTAAACTTTTTAAAAATAATGTTTCTGACATATGTACAGGCTTAATACCATCGGCCACTGCAGGGACCAATAAAGAAAGGTTCTGTCAAGCAGGTTTCCAAGTCAGTTTCAGTGTAGATGCTTCTCTTGGGCTTTTTAAAAACAAAACAAAACAAAGCCAAAAACAAGAAGTTGATGATGTATGCTTGCTAGCTTTAGTAAGAGAAATTGTAGCCTTTGTATAGTCAAGTCACAAATATGAGAAACATGTAAAAAAAAAAAAAGGAAGAAAGAAAGAAATCCAGACACAGATCCAGATACATGTATTTACAGATGCCAATTACATCATAATTTTGTAATGAGTTATATCTACCCTTCTTTCTTAAACTTTTTTATAGAACCAAAGATCAGTCACTGTTAATTCTAAATGTGATAATTATCTAAGGGTATGTAAATAAAAGTGCCCTTATCAGTGAGAGATGCATACTAAGGTATTTACAACCGTGAAGAAACGAAATCTGGAACTTTCTGGAAAATACCAAAGAAGAAAAAAAGAAGGTTAGATAAAGTCAGATCAGAAAAACATTTGTTGAGTCCAGACACGGATACATGGAGATCCATTACTCTATATTCTTCTTTGTTTGTATGTTTGAAAATTTCTATAATAAAAGTTTCTTTTTCAAAGACGATAAACGCCTAATAGTCCTAGACTATACAAATATCAATTGGTGCTTAAGAAAAGACTCTTTTCAGGGCTTTGCAAAATTCAATCACCAAATATGCAGTAAGGGCCCACTGTTCAAGAGGCAGGGTGCCAAATCTCTATCAATGATGAGGATACATGGGTTCTGTGCCCATCTCTACAGGAGGGTGGCCTACTCAGGTTTCCCCTGATAATCGAGGGCAACGATAAGCTCTAGCACCTGGCTCTTCACCCTTTGGGGTTTGGATTACATGTTACCTCCTCACAGCATCCATTACTATTCCCTGTATCTTATTCCCTCACCCTGTTGGTCTCTATCTCAATCCCTGCTTGTTTCCCTCAAAGTACATATGATAATTTGTGATTCCTTTCCTTGTCTATTCCCTCATTGCCTGGTTCCAACACTACAGAATCAACAGGAACCCCATCCTTCCAGTTCTCCTCCATATTCCTTGGCTGAAGGACTAGAAATCACTGGTACCACTCCAACACCTCCCAGTTAAACTCCTATGATGGAGGAATCCACCATGAGCTTACTACTTCTAAGCTCCAAGAAATGATCTTCAGTAAGAATAAAAAACCAGCATTTGAAACATACATATCAACGTACTAAGCCAAGAGACACATCAGTGTGTTACCAGTAGTATCCTCAGTCTTAACTTTTTTCTCCTTAGGTATACAGTATTTGTTGTTCAGAAGATGTGGTAGAAAACTTGAGCTTTTGGATCAGACATTCCTGGGTTTAACTTCTGTCTACTAGCTTCAATTTCGGCAAGTTACTTAATATCTCTGATCCTTGCGCTCTTCATTTATAAAATGGGTAGGATATTATAAAACTCAAGGTTCTGAGAAGTAAAAATCATATATACACACACACACATATATATATACACATATATAATGTATATGTATACGTATACGAATATATACATATGTACATATGTACATGTATATGTACATGTACATATACGTATACATATACATATATATACGTATGTATATATATATATACACATACATACATACACACACATACTTATATATATAATTAACATATAATCATACATATAACTTTGAAATAGTGCTTGGTACATAGTAGACATTCAATAAATGTGGTCCTTCTGCCCATATTTCCCTCTTGTAATACTTGAGTGAAAAATAAAACTGGAAATAGTAAAAGTTTAACTGGGGAGATGGCTTTAGTCTTTAGATCTGAAAGCGCATTTAAATTTTCTTAACATTCCCAAACTTGCTAAGCAAAAGTTGTCACCAAAGTCATATGAACATGCAGTGAAATGTTTGTTGTCTTCATGGTTTTTGAATTATGTGCATTTAACTCAACTTCAAACTTGTCCAAAAAATACTCAAGGACATACTCCATTAACAAGACTATAAGAAAGACTAGTCGGGGGTGGGAGGAGGTGAGCGAGCTAAACTTATTACAGAAACTAGAAAAGCAATGCCCCAAAGGGCACACGCTAGCCCACCAATGGCCACGCTGTGGAACAGCAAAAAAGGAACCCAAAACCAAGGGAGAAACTATTGTGGAAGCAGACTTCAAGACAAGTTCCTCAAATTCTGTGGCTATTAAAAAAATAAAATAAAATAAAAAAGTCATAGCCTTTAAAAGTAATAGAGTCTGTACTTGAAAGATGGATGAAGCCACAGACTTCTTAGGGTCAACAGTTAATCCAACTGGTAACTCAGAGTTTTTAGTCAATCTGTAATAATACAATAGTTACCACTTTTTAATCACCTGTTTGCATCTTTAAATAATTTTAATATCTTAAAAGTGGATTACTAAACTATGAAAGGTAGATTTCATGTTCCCATTTTATAGACAGTATGATTAAAGCAAAAAAAATGTAACTGGCTTGGATTTAAACACAGGTCTTCTTAGATGTAAAAGCTATGCTCCTTCATGTCATTATGTGACTTTTATCAAGCAAAGATTGAAAAAATAAAGTTTTATATTTATTATTCTTAGTCTTGCCACAGTGTGAGTTCAATTTATCTAATTACAATTCTTTTACAATTTGTACAATATTGCAATAATTTCATGTATTAACATCTAAAAGGGGCACCTGGGTGGCTCAGTTATGTGTCCGACTCTTGATTTCAGCTCAGGTCATGATCTAGTGGTTAGTGAGTTCAAGCCCCACATCAGGCTCTGCGTTGATAATGTGGAGCCTGCTTGGGATTCTCTCTCTCTCTGTCATTCTCTGCCCCACCCCCACTTGTGCACCCACGCTAGCTTGCTCTCTCTCTCTCTTTCTCTCTCTCTCTCTCCAAATAAATAAATAAACTTAAAAAATTAAAGGGGCACCTGGGTGGCTCAGTCCGTTAAGCGTCTGATTTCAGTTCAGGTCATGATCTTGAGGTTCATGGGTTTGAGCCCCACCAGGCTCTGCACTGACAGGTTGGAACCTGGAGGCTGCTTTGGATTCTGTGTCTCCCTCTCTCTCTCTCTGCCTCTTCCCTGCTTACGCGCACTTTCTCTCTCTCAAAAATAGATAAACGTTAAAACAAAATTTAAAAAAATAAAATCTAAAATAACAGAGTTTGTTTTTAACTTAGAAAATTTACCCCTTGCACTTAAAATTTCACGTCAGTATTGTCTTTATCTTATGCTTAAGAGGACTTTCTTGTGGAAGTTACGGTTAATAGCAAACTAGACAAAGAAGGGTTGATAGTCATTTAATATTATAATTATATTATATTTGGGGGTTTTATGTTTCTTTACTTACTTCTCGTCTGCCCCACTCCTTTCACAGGAATGTCCACTGGAGAAGGACTTCACCTGTCACGTTCAGGTTCTCTCTCTCTTACCCAAAACAAATACAGTGGGTCCTCAAGTCCTCAGCAAATATACATATCTAAGCCAGTGGTCCTTGAAGTTCCACCCGAGCTGATGATCTAGTAGTTCTGAGGCTGGGCCTGAAAATTCCATTTTCTAGCCTGTTCCTAAGTAACACTGGTATATGGAATTAATAAAGACCAACCACAGTTCACAGCATAATCCACTGATGCTTCAACTGCCTCATGATTTTGAATACTATGCTTCAGCTAGGTCAAGTAACAGAGTCTTTCCTAAAGAGTTAAGTGTCAATGTGAATTTTTCAAAGAATTTATTTTCAGAAAATTTCCAAGTACATATAGGCTTTAAGTTCCTCTTTTAGGTTTTACCTGAAATTAGCATTTCGTCTAACAGCTAACACTTACTGAACACAGACTTCCAGTTCTAAGTACTTTACCTATTCTAGGTACTTTAATGTATACTCCTCATGTCATGTTCTCCAAACTCTAGAAAGGGGTATAAATATCCCCCATTCTACAGATGACACAAGTCAAGCACAGGGACACCAGCTAACTTCCCAAGATCACTAATAAATTGCTGGGAAGCAATTCAAACCCAGGCAATCCAGGTCCATTTCCCAACTTCTTAAATACGATGGTGCAGAGTTCTTCCACAGGGTACACATTCCACAAACTGTAAATTTGGGAAAGTTAATACAAAATACAGTCATATATCCTGATTCATGGATCAGCCGAACAGCAGGTTTTACAAGCTACAATCTTTCTCTCTCTTGCCCACTAAGAATAGGAGATAAGTGATAAATTTTGTATTTATACTACTAAAGGGAAACACACGATTATGATAACTAAACGCTAGACAAATACAGGATATGTGTATGATGTATTGGCTAACCCTGCCTGTGAGCATTCCTGCAATGCAAGAATTTCTTTATCCAAGGACAAGTTCTTTCACCTTCCCATCTGTCCTGTGAATTTTTAAATGTCTGAGACAGGTGGCCTGTTGGAAACCTAAAACCCTGCGGGTCTAAGATATGATTAAAATCTGATGTTAGGCTCTCTGATAAAGAAGATTCCTATGTTTAGGCAGGAATTTGTAAGTAACCTGCAAAATGTGTCAAAGATAACTTGAACCCTGCATAACCAAAATCTCTTTAATTCTAGAATAGCATATGCTAGAACAAACTTTTGCTTGCTCAATTTCCCCATAGAAAACTGTAGTAATGCCTACACACCATTGTTGTGAAGGAATAAAAAAAAAATAATCAAATAACCAGTGTTTGATGGTTTGACGGTTTTTTCCCTCCCCTTTCTGAATTTCCTAGTGGCTTAATAAACAATGTGGTCTGCTCTTAAGGAGTTCTAGGGCACTAGTAGTTTATCAGTTTTCTTCTTGATTCTATCTTTAGTAAATTTAACTACAGTTCTCCAAGCAATATTTATAAATACTGCATTAATGATAGCTAATAAAATCAGTTAATAATGCAAGCGAAGTTCCATAATTGCATATCACAGACTTCTTTGCAAAATACATTACTCAAAAAATCTTAATCATGATTATACTTCATATAAATGCCAAGTGTACTATGGCTTCTCTGAAAACTAAAATGCACAAGAAAATTAAAAGGCTACTTGGCATGAACCACTCCCCAGTTTATATTTGCTAATACAAAGCACAATACAATTTTTTAAACACAATCCATTTCTTCCTTAGAATAGATGGAAGGAGTTTAATTGAAATCTATTTAGTGAGAACTTAAATCTATGCTGAGCTTAAAGTTCGGCACAGAATACTAAGCAATGATCACGCAGATAATTAAAATTTTATATGTTAAATGATTTATCGTCTTGTAAATAATTAAGGGAATTTAAAAATCCAAGTAAGGAGATGTTAGAGAGAATATATATTACCAATCTCTTTTCTAGAACAATAATATGTAAGAGTGTGTTACCCACATTTTGTTACTGGTAATGTCAGCAGTGACTTTAATTTAAAAAGCTTTAGTAAACTTAATGAAATTAACCTAAATTGATTGGCATTCTGATCCAGCAGGTATTAAACACATCAAGGTAAAAACAAGGCCACTGTGACAAATTCAATAGATCAATCTGCAGTGATGCAAAAATCCAATAAATTGAAATTTAACTAAAGAATATTGCACAAATGCCAATCCCCTGTATGAAATAAAGGAGTA
Organism: Panthera tigris; assembly: GCF_018350195.1. Classification (NCBI taxonomy): domain Eukaryota; kingdom Metazoa; phylum Chordata; class Mammalia; order Carnivora; family Felidae; genus Panthera; species Panthera tigris. The sequence goes on along the minus strand of NC_056665.1, from coordinate 82,372,409 downwards.
TTCATTTGAGACTATATTACTTACTATAGCTACCATGAAATCTATAATTGTGTTGTTCTTTGATTCTACAGCCTTTGACTGGTTTCCTTCATTTTTAATGTTCCTATTTTTATTATTTTCAGTGCATAGACTTCATCGCCTAGGCCTCCCCCTTGCTCTCTGTTCATTCAATCATAAATCTTTACTAAGTAGAGATCTATCTTTGCCAAAGAAACACACCTTTCCAAAGAAGTTTTTTAAAGAAGTTTAAATTAATGAATAAATTACCAGAGGATATCTGAAGGGAGAGAAAGAAGTCTCTTTACAGTAGGAAAAATAGGGCACACTGCAAAATTTGAAACAGAGCACTATCGTTCACCATTCTAAGGTCGTTGGCATCCCCAAAATATAAATAAATACACGCAGAAGAAATAAATACATTCATTTCTGTCTACAACGTGAGGTCAGAAAAAAAAAATACCTCCACAATATCTGCTAACACACACACCTGTCGATCACATTCCTTTTTCCTATACCTCAGATGAGTTTGCTGAGTTTTGGCAGAAATACAAAATCTCTTCCATGACTGCGCTTGTCTACGAAAAAGTTATGCCCCTAGTTTATATTTACATCTCTTAAGCAACTAGTGCACTGTGTTATACATAATCTGTACTCAAAAAAGAAAAAAAATGGAAATTGTTAGAAAATACACAGAAAAAAAGTAAAAGGATAGAAGAAAAATGGTTGGGAAGGAGAGGAAAATGTTGTCCAAAGAGGTACACACAAGCGGTTTCAACTGCCTGTGAAAAATTCTCCCATCAAAGCAGAATTGTGAGCATGGCTACCTCAATTCCAAACAATGTTTTTATACCAACAGACATTCAGAATATCACGTCGTGGCTGAAATTTGGCACAAGAGGAACAGCACTCATCCCAAGGCAAGTTTTAAACCAGACTCAGCAAAAAATGCCTTGTGGATCAAACCTGTTTTTGTAGATCTTTGAACTAAAAATGTTTTTTTTTTACATTTGTAAACATTTTTAAGAAGTCAACAATATTTTATGGCATGTGAAAATTACGTGAAATTCCAATTGCAGTGTTCATAAATAAAGTTTTATCGGAACACAGAAATCTTGATCAGAAACACAAATCAATTGCATATATCCAAACCAAATGTACTAACCTAAAAGGCAAAACTCTAGATCAAAAATCCTGGGGAGAGGCCTTAAAAGGTCATCTCATAGCCGGTCCTAGAATTTTCCATAAAATGACAGTATTGAAATCAGTTTGAACACAATACAAAACAAACAATTTTGTCAACATCTTGCGTGTAACTACTGGTCATATTTGTTTTGTTATGAAGCAGAATAAGAATCAGGAGTCCTGTAATCATTTTCCAGGGGGAACAGAAATGATTAATGTCATTCCATTTTAGGTTTGGGGATTTTTTTTCAACATTTATTATTTCTATATGGGATCAACATCCTTAGCATCTTGAAAAGATGAATAGTTTTAGATTTGCTAATGCATTTAAGATCAGTGAATGAAAGTGGCTTCACAAATACAGTGTCCTCTTAGTCATAAAAAGGAGTCAGCAAGCATGTGTCCCTGTGTAAAGGTGGCCTATAAACTAGGAAGCAGGAGACATCTGGTCGATGGGACTCAACTCACAGCTTCCGGCTATTAAAAGCTCACAGACATTAATCTGGGATATTGACATAGCAAACATTTTGAAAAAGATTATGCACACATTCCTTAGGATCAAAGGTGAGTTAAGGAAAAGTGTAGTCAGGAGTGTAAAACAACGGCAAACTCGTGAAGGGCCAGCTAATCTAATACCCACAGTGGTGCCACATCCATCAGCACAGCTGTCAGTGCGGTGAATGGGAGACCTGGCTTTACTTTAGAAATAGCTCTAGCAGCTTAGTACCCAGGCTCTGGGAGCTATAGTGGAAATCCCAATTAGGAGGTAGCAGCAGCAAATGGGAAGAGAGAGGGCCAACCCTACCCATACTCTTCCATAATGGAATCTCCAAATGAAGTTTGCACCACAAAGAACACTGTGTTAGGACTGCAGCCTGGACCCACACTGAATGCTCTCACCTGGTACCACACAGAAATGACAGGAAAGATTACTTTTTAAAAGACACGAACACATGAAAGAATAGGGAAAACAGGAGAAGAGGTATGTATCAGCCTTAAAGTTTTTCTAGACATTAAGAAGATGACGTAACAGCAATTGATTTACCAGCACTGAGACAGAGGATTCCAAGGCAATAGCATGGAAAGCTGAAACATAAAAGCCACCCATCTACCATAAAAGCCACAGATGGTTTAAGACACATAGAAACAGTGACCTGTGGAACTAGGAGAGGGAATTGGTACCAGAGGTAAGTGAGTAGCTGAAATAAGGAGGACTGTATGAAAGCTATTTGAAAAGCAATTAGATGCCTGGTCTAGCTGCCAAGATCACCTCTATGGAACTAAGAGTGGGAGGCCTGGAGGTTTATTCTCTGGAGATGGACAAAGGAGAGGATAACCAGGAGCAGCAGAGGATTCCAAACAGAGAGGTTAAGAGATCAGTATGCACCCTGAGAACTCCACCCTTTTCCTCACAGGGCTTCCAGATCACCTGTTGCCCTCCAGATAAGAGGTTGAAAGTTCTTTCTTTGAGAAAGCTAATCAGTGCAAAAGGAGAAATTTAAAGAAAACACTAAGGTTCCCTACAGGGTTCCGGACACCTACTCAGTGATGAAGCTCAAAGTCAACAAGTCTGATTCATGCACTCAGAATATCCAATCCACTGAACTAGAAATGGCAAAGATTATAAAACAGATTATGAAGGATTGGACATTGAAGATAGATACCAAATGAAACAAACATTTGTAACTTGAAAGAAAAAGACTATGGAGAAGAGAAAATTTTAGAAAGCATATTCCAACTATTAATCATCAGAGAGAACAGAAATTGCATCTGGTGATAGCAACAGAATAGAATAAAGAGAACATTTAGAAGACAAAAAGGTGTTAAAAGTTTTTAGTTTTAAAGAACGTTTATAGAGAGTTAGAGTAAACATTTGAGGTAATCTCCAAGACAACAAAGCAAAAAAAAAACAAGTGAAAAACACGAGAAAACAATGATCTACAAATTCCAACATCCACATCAGAGTGCGAGGCTGGGACTAAGAAAATAGGCACATCAATGAAGTTGTTCAAGAAATTTTCCAGAACCAAAAGATGTTTCCCGATTAAGAATCCACTGAGAACCCAACACACTGAATGAAAGTACCTTCACACCATGTCACACGTATCATTGGGAATTTCAAAACATCCAGAGAGAAGGTTACATACAATCAACAAAATGTCTCAGAATCTCTAAAAAACCAGAAACTATATGGCAATGAAGAAATAGCCTCCGATTCCGAAGTTTAAGTTATTTCCTCCCTAGAATTCCATACAAAATATCAATCAGGTGAGAGGACAGAATAAAAATGTTTTGGGAGGCATCTGGGTAGCTGAGCTGCTTAAGTGTCCGACTCTTGGTTTCAGGTCAGGGCATGATCTCACAGTTCATGAGGTAGAGCCACGAACTCTCTCAGATTCTTTCTCTCCCTCTCTCTCTTCCCCTCTGCTGCTCACTCTCACTCAAAATAAATAAACTTTAAAAAAAAAGGAAACATTTCTAAAAATTCTAAGTTCCTTCAAATTTGCCTTTCATTTACCCTTTCTCAGAGAATTAGCAGAGGGTATGCTCCATCAAAATGAGATTAAACCAAAACATGAGAACACATGGGACAATATAGGCAAAACAGGGGCACTATATTTGTAATCATTCTCAAGAGGCCAACTGAGTATAGCGAATATCCATGGAACCATCACTCTTGCTGGAGAGATACGCAACAATTACGGTTCACTGTGGAAACAGAAGAGGAGGAAGAGAGAGAGGAAGAGAGAGAGGAAGAGAGAGAGGAAGAGAGAGAGGAAGAGAGAGAGGAAGAGAGAGAGGAAGAGAGAGAGGAAGAGAGAGAGGAAGAGAGAGAGGAAGAGAGAGAGGAAGAGAGAGAGGAAGAGAGAGAGGAAGAGAGTGATGCTCCTAATGAAGGCTCGTATTTCTATGGAAATCAGCTTCTTGGAAAAAAGCCTTCCAAATCTTTCAGAACAGCTTCCCAACCTTGGCACTATTGACATTCACAACCAGTTAAGTCACTGTTGGCAGGGGGTGGAAGGATGGGAAATAGGTTATCCTGTTTAGGATATTTAGCAGCATCTCTGGTCTCTACCCCCTACATGTTTTGGAATAACCACAAACATCCATAGATATTGTCAAGTGCCTTTTAGGAAGCTAAACTGCTCCTGATTAAGAACCCGTGCCATAGAGTGAAACAAAATAAATTTTCCCTGGTATAAGGTATGTGTGTGTGTGTGTGTGTGTGTGTATACACATATATCTACGTGTATATATGTGTATATATATGTATATATATGTAATAGTTATATCCAACATTCACATCACACATTTTTATATATTCAATCTGAAAATTTACAAAAGGGTACTTGGAACAACTGCCTCTCTTAAAGGTTAAGAGGGATACTCTTCTTTCTCATTTTACAAGAATCTTGTATCATGAACATACATTCTCTTTGCAAAAAATGTATAAAATTAGGGGTGCCTGGGTGGCTCAGTTGGTTAAGCGTTTACCTCTTGACCTCGGCTCAGGTCATGAACTCACGGTTGTGATATCAAGCTCCACGTTGGGCTCTTTGATGAGTGTGGAGCCTGCCTGGGGTTCTCTCTCTCTCTCTGTCTCTCTCTCTCTCTGCCCCTCCCCCATGCGCATATGCATGCAGGCTCTCTCAAAATAAATAAACTTAAAAGGCAAACTGTAGTATACTTATTTTATGCATATAAAAACAAAGTAACATTCTTCCCAGCCCCTTTTTCTTTTATATCCATTGACAGATGTGGTTGACTCCTAATCAGGGAACCTACTGAGTGGCAGGGGGCCAGGGCAGAAGAGACATGTTATGCTCTTCTGTACCTTCTGAACTTTCATCAGTGTAAATATCCTACTTATTCATATTAAAATAAGATTTCCACCATGTGAATTTGTGTACCCCACTAGTTCTCTTGGGTTACTCTCTCAAAATGTAACCAGCAACCAAGGACTCAAAAGGCTTCCTTGAGGGAGCATTTCTAGCCCCTCTACCATCTTGAAGAAACTGTCCTTTCAACAAGGATATGCTACAAGGAAACTTTACAAGGAAACTTCACAAAGAGGCCCAGTGAGCCTCTGAGGGGCGCTCATACTGAATAGAATTAAACAGTTATCATTGTTCCTTGAAACCTCAACAGGGATTCAGGTTCTGGATTATTAAATGTTGAAAAACAAAGTAACGTAATTAATACAAAAAATATAGTGCTGTCAGTGGACATATTGGAACCTGTAAAGAAGAAAAAAGAAAACAAACAAGTTTGCCCTGCTCAGCAGGATTGAGAGGTTATTGATAGGAGTGAAAATAGTCTCTGGTTCTGAGTAGAGGTCCAGCAATGAAATGAGCTCAGGGAAGGCGGCCAGCGGGGAAGTGGGAAAATGACTTCATAATCCAAAATTCAACTTCTAGCTTAGACTGCTCTTAGGTTAAACTGGAGAAAAGACCATGAGATCAAAGACAGGAGCAATGAGCTCTGGCTTAGCTATACTCACAGTGTAATCTTGGGGAAATCATTTAAGCTATTGTCAAGTCCGGATAATTCCTGAATACAGAAATGTGGGAAGGATTAACGAGCAAAAAAACAACAGCAAAGAGCATCTGAGGATTAGAGCAGAGAAAACAGTTTATAACTTTAAATACTGAATTCATTTATTCAAAGGCAATCTTCATTTTTTTTTTTCAAAGGCCATCTATCAACACTAAAACGCACAGAAGACTATTTGGAGCCATTGCATCTTCAAAATACTACTAAATGATCAATGTTTGATGACTTTATTGTATAATAAAAACAACTTTAAAGTTAGAAAACCAAAAACGAATAACGCAGCCGATTCTCAATTTATGGTTGACACAACCCACAGTGATTTGTTCAAGTCTTCAGGTTAATTCCAGTATGTGACACCACAGAGCCAAAATAACGTGGATGAGGGTCGAGGGCAGAGGAAGTACAGTCAAGCTCTTAAACCTCAGCAGGTGCTCTTTTAATTCAATAAATATTTTTTAGAGTGCCCACTATGTATTAGACACTACAAGATAAAACTTAAGTAAATAAGCCAGTTGCAGGCTGGACATATAATTGAAAAGGAAAGAAAGGCCACAGAAAAAGTAGTAACACTACAAGGTCAATCATGATATAAACTACTGAGAGAAACAAGCCATGTGCTTTCAAAGGACTAAGGAAGGAAGTCCATTTATTTACAGCTGTAGACATTTGAGAAGGTAGCCAAGAGAAGGTATGACTAAGCACGTCTTTGAATGATACATAGGTTTTCAATATTATTGAGGAAAAACCAGCTTTCTGGAAAACCAAGCAATTTTAAAGGTATTTCTGAATCTTGGTCCACATCATTTACACCAAGTACAAACACATTCTAATACTTCAGAATAAGAACAGGTACCAAGTATACCACATTATCCAAAGCCATTTAAAGAACATACCTTTCTTTTTTTACATGTCTTCATATATTCTTACATTGATGGATAAAGAAAGGAAGAAGTGTTATTTCCTACAAGACAAAGAGGACTCACAGGTAAGAGCTATCAATGAACCACCATCCATCAGCACTATTCTTATACAATGTGTCTGAATTAAGTATACATCAGTATACAATGACTTGCTTATTAATTTCTATGGTAGCAATGTCCGGTAGAAATGTGATGCAAGCCACATGAGCAATCTTAAACATTTTAGTAGCTACAATAAAAATTTAAAAGATATAGCTGAGCTTAATTTTTAAAATGCTTTATTAATTCCAATCTATTGAAAATATTATCATCTCACTCTGGAATCCCTATAAAAATGTTAAGGAGATATTATAGGGTTTTTTTCAAAATCTTTGAAATCTCATGTGTATTTTGTATTTACAGCCCATTTCAGTTCTGACTAGCTACATATTAAGAGGTCAGCAGGCACTTGTCATTTGTGGCATGTGTGGTTCTAAGATATTATGGATACATCAAAATAGTGCCTATAATTCTGGCTCACAATAAATATGTGAATTAAGGAATGGGTGAATGACAAAGTGATATATTATTTGTACACACTCATTATTCCTTAGATCAATCTGTTTCAATATATTTCTCAACAACAGATATGAGAGAATGGACGAAACTCCCCAAATCACTATCAATAAAAAACATACATTTTTGATGAAAGTAATTGAAGTTGGAACAAAATTTAAATACGCATTCCACCGGGTGGTTACTTATTATTGTAAATATCCTTCAGAGATGAAAAGTGCCAAGGACAGCAGAGTAATAGGAGGTGAACTTTTCCACTGTCGGTTTCACATTCTATTTGTTTCTTGGGATTTTTCCTCTTGCTATTTAGTGTAGTTATTCTTATACTGTGACCCAATTTGAATTACAATTTAATTAGCGCGTGCGTGTGTGTGTGTGTGTGTGTGCACGCACAAAATTTGATTCTTTAAAGCAATTCATATTAGAATTTTGACACGAAAATTTTCTTATTTATATGATAACCACTTTTATTATTGGCTATGCAAATCTCATCTTCCTTTAAATTACTGTCTGGCACCTTCTAAAAAGTCTAAAATAAGCATAATTGCGTTTTTTTACTCCAGACTTCTTGATCCTAAGCTAAACATGAAGAGTCATTTTTATTTCTACCATCTAGCTTATTGACTACTTGTAATTTGCTACCCTAATTATAAGATTACTGTCATTAATCATTTTCTCTCGCTTCCAGAGAATTTTAGAGCTGCGTGGAACTTAATACTAGTCTAGTCCAAATTCCACATTTTGTGTAGAGGAAAGCTGAGTCCTGATGAAGTGACTTCTAAAGATCAACTGATTATTTAATGAGAAAGAAAAGTCTGAATTTCCAATTAAATCTACATGAACATGCCTTCTTATTCACTTCAATAAAGGATTTTGTACATTTACCCATTTCTCTATTCTCTATACAATGTGGAGGGAAGAATAAAGATTAAATTCAATCAATAATTTCTTATTCAATTACTCTAAGGATGTTTTTACTTATTGCAAAGATAGACCACTGTGCCCACCTTTCAGATTAAAAAAAAAAAAGCAAGCAAGAAAGAAAAGAAAACCTGACATACAAAAATCTTAACTTGCTCCACATATAAATTAGGAAGTGATTATTTGCATTACAAAAGATTTCATTCTACCAAAAAGATATGTAGCAACATTCCTTGAAATATCAAGTCCCTTGGTAGAGCTACAAATTAATCTAATTACAGAAGGTACAGGGAGCAAAAACTTCAGCTTAAGTGTACCTTCCCTGAGTAATGACCCTCTTCTGTGTTCTTCCCTGCTCCCTAGTAAACCTCTATCCTGACCATTCTTCATTTATGCTTCCCAGTAATCACAGAATAAATCATCCATTCAACCATAGTTAAAGGGCATTTAGGTGTCCTGACAGGCCCTGGAGTACAATAGTGAGTAAGCCAAACAAGTTTAGAGTCTCTCTCCGGTATAGTCTTATTCTAGAATATTATTACTGCTAGTTTCCTTTTCTACAAGTCCTCCTAAATTGTGAGCTCTTTGAGGGCAGGGAGTCTTATTTAGAAGAGAGTGAGTCACCAGGACCTATTACGCGGCCTCATTGACAGCACTCAATAGATGAATGCTGAATAAAGCATACGATGTATGAGTGCTAACATATGCCAAGTGCAGCTATAGGTTCACAAAAGCATCCTCATCTCATTCAATCCTCACAAGACCCCCAGAGACAGGATTTGTACAGAATGTGACATGCAGGCTGAGAAGTCATATAAAATGGTCCAGCTCCCCCAACTCCACAGTGGGGTATTTATGCAAACTCATGCTTTCTCCATTTCCTAATCTCCAAGAGGTGCGGCCTATGGAATGTGCAACAATGCCCATAACTCAACATATACATGCAAAGATACAGGTAAGGAGTGGGATTCCCAATCTTCTCTTATTAGTGTATCTTTTTACTGGAGAGACATATTCTGTATTATTTATATACGAGGCAATTATCTAACAGTTATACACCACCTGCTACATGAAATTTCAAAACATTTTAGACTCTTGGGAGTCATTCTTAGGATAAAGCCCTTGGTAACCAAGGATAGATTTTCAAGCAAGCACATTTGATTCTTCTTCTACTGTTGTCGTTTTCGTATATGCGGTTTATTTTCTTTGAAAACAATTTAAAAGCTACAAGTACACAAGTTTCCAGTCACAAGGCCTGGGGTTATACCTCAGACTTCCTATTTCTTGGCTATGTAGTCTTTGAACTAACCTAAGGAGCTCCTGGGTGGTTCAGTTGGTTGAGTGTCTGACTCTCGATTTCAAGTTAGGTCACGATCCATGGTCTTGGGATCAAGCACTGCATGGGTCTCAGCACTGAGCAGGTAGCTTGCTTGAGATTCCTTCTCTCTGCCCCTCTGCCCCTTCCCCACTCATGCAAGCACACATGCTCCTTCTCTAAATATATAAATGTAAATATAAATACATATAGCTATATGTGTGTATATATATATACATATACATATAGCACATATATACATATACATATACAAATACATATAGCTATATATATCATATATATATGAAATAATGTAAAAAGAATCTTAAGATAAAGAGCTGAGAGGTTAAAGAGTAAGGCATAGTGAGGAAAGAAACTAACACGCACGAGGAAAGATAAAAACTGCAGTGCATACAAGAGTGTCTAATGAGCACCGCAGAAAATCAAACCACTAATGTGGACAGCAGTATACGGCTGCTCATCCAGAACTTAGAAGAAAAGACAAAGAATTGAAAATGACGAGACGATAATTACGGAGAACAAAGAACAGATCTATCTTTTGAATTACATGTATGACAATGGCAGGGGGAAAGGGAGCAACTGGAATAAAAGCAATCTCTAGGACAAAAGAACAAAAACTTCAGAAATTTAACAACAAAATCTTAATTTATCAAGGGGCAAGGAGGTTGCAAGTCAAGAGAGCCTCAAGAAAACTAAAGAAAATTTCTCATACACATTCACACACACATGCACAGAGCCAGGGTAAAGGTTTACAATGCATGGCCCAAGGGGGGATTAAAGAAACCTACAAACTTCTGAAAAAAAAAAATCACCTTATCTTCAAAGAAATAAGAATCTGGTTGGCATCGAATATCTACCCTGCAACTTAAATACCAAGAGAAAAACAAGCAACATTTATAATAATTTAATTAAGAGGGAAGACTTTATAAACTAAGAATTTTGTAACAAGACAGGTTACATAATAAAAAAAAGTTAAGTATTCAAGGGCTTAGAAAAGCTAACACCTAAATCCCTCTAAAAATTCACTTGAAGAGATCTTTCAGTTAACAGGGAAAAGAATCAAAACTAATGGAGATTCAGTGGTATCAAAGGACTTAAACGTCAAAATTAAACATAAATGCCTCAGTAAATGATGAAAATGTTACAAAACTGTATCCACATAAAATAATTATGAAGATAATTTAGTACCAATAAACTGGATTCAAAACAGTAAGTTTGGGGGCATCTGGCTGGCTTAGTTGGTAGAGCATGTGACTCAATCTACGGTTGTAAGTTTGAGCCCCACGTTGGGTGTAGCGATTACTTAAAAAATAAAATCATTACAAAAATAAGTTTTGCCAAGAAGCATATTAAAACATGTTTAAGGTCATTCTTCAATAGAGAAATAAAAATCATAAACTAAAATGAAATACTACTTTACTCCTGGCAGGTTGGCTAGAATTTTAATTTAGAAAACAAAGAAGAAGAAAAGTAGTACTGGCAAGGATGTAGAAAGATTGGAGCCCTCATTCATTATCAGTGGCAGTTTAAAATGGTTCAGCCACTGTGGAAAATATTTTGATAATTTACCAAAACTTCAACATAGAATGACCATGTGACCCAGCAATTCTGCTCTTAGCTACAGATCCAGAAAAATGGAAAACAAATACACATACCCCCATGATTATAGCAGCACGGTTTACAATGGTTAAGAGGTGGAAACAACCCAAATTGTTCATCAATGGATAAATGGGTAATAAAATTATGGTATAAACAGACAGTGGAATACTATTCAGCCTCTAAAAGGAATGAAGTATTGATATATGCTACAATGTGCATAGAACTCAAAAATATTTTCATTCCAAAAAGTCAGACACAAAAGGTCACGTATTTTATGATTCCATTTATAGTACATTTCCAAGTTAGCTAAATCCACAGGGACAGAATATAAATCAGTGGTTGTCAGGGGTTGGGGTAAGGGGAATGGGAAGAAAATACTTCATGGAAATAGTGTCTCTTTTAGGAGTGATGACCATTTTTGGAACTAGACAGAAGGCCTGTTTGTCCAATACTGTGATTACACTGAATGAAAATTGTTCACTTAAAACGGTTAAATTTATCCTCTGTGAATTTCACCTCAATAAAAAAGCAACAGGTTTTATGAAAAGGACTGGAAAGCAAAATAAGGAACAGAAGGATACTTTTTTTTTAACCTAATAAACTATAAGTAGGAAAGAGCAGGATTATCTCATCATCTTAAAGGAGAAGGTAAGAGTTAAGAGGCATTGCCACTAAATCTTAAGGTAAGTGCCAAAATTTTCTCAGAGACATAAAAGGATGCCTGACTGTAGGTATCTGTCATTTTCCTCAATGGAAAGGTGGGATATTTTTTAAAATGCCAACCCTTTCCAATCCCTAATAAAAAAGGACAAGTAAATAATTGTCAAGTTGACAAGTGATGTCAAAGTCTACCTGAAAAAATAAGTAGGTCAGAACTTCAAAGAAAATTTAGAAAAGAGGAATAGGACAAAATTTTTCTGCCCAACCAGTTACTAGCTTATCATAAAACTATAGTAATTAAAACTGTATAGTTCAAAAACAAACACTGACATATGGCAGACACCAAACATGGCCTGCCTCCTCACTATGCCACATTAATCGTTCACAATATTCAGTTACCTCTTCTGGATCCACTACATCCCATATAGTGTCATACTGTACTGAGGGGAAGAATCGGAGCCACATCTCATTAGGTATTGATAAAATATCAGCACTACTATAGAGTTCAGGGTAAAAACTCCAATGTTACAACCTATTTTAAAACGTTAGTGTATGCCTTGTCTTCTCCAGAGAAGGATTACTAGTTTTTTGTTTGTTTTTGCTGTTGGTTTTTGTTTTGTTTTGTTTTGTTTTTGATAAGGATGACCTCTTAACTGTAAAAGTAACAAAGAAATCCCTAAGGGGAGAGTTAACAGATTTAAATGTAAACCAAGGAAAACTTCTACACACTAAGATAAAAACAATTATGGAACAAAGCCGTACAAAGCATTAAAGGTTATAAGTGGGTTATAGGCTCAATAAGTAATTCACAACCATCAATTAAAATCAGTAAAGTTCTAAAAGAAGAGTAGGTAGAGCCTTTTAAGTGACAGAAAAAATAGCGTAATATAAAAACTGTTTATACAATAATAGTCAAAGATAGGCTATTCTCAAAGGAATGCTAATTTTTACTATCCTATTAAATATTTTTTTAATTGTTTTTTAACGCTTATTTACTTTTGAGACAGAGAGAGACAGAGCATGAACGGGGGAGGGTCAGAGAGAGGGAGACACAGAATCTGAAACAGGCTCCAGGCTCTGAGCTGTCAGCACAGAGCCCGACGCGGGGCTTGAACTCACGGACCGCAAGATCATGACCTGAGCCGAAGTCGGACGCTTAACCAACTGAGCCACCCAGGCGCCCCCCTATTAAATATTTCTAAAAAACTAAAAGTATTAACAAAGATATGGTACCGCTGCTGGTAGAGATGATGCCACACTTTCTGGAAAGCAAGCTGTCCACATGTATCATATTTCTTTGATGCACATACCTACACCATAATGCCACTTCATAAAATCATCACAGGAATGCAAAAATTTGTATAAAATTTATACAAAAATGTGCATCACAGGTTCATTTACGATCATAAACATAGGAAACTAAATAGCCAATCAAAAAGAATTACTGTACATCCATGTATTAAATACTATTAAAATCACGTTTTTAAATATTTAATGAATGAATATAGTGAACCACTTTCTTTTTGCACAAGAGTCTTCCAAAGTATACTCAGGTAATTCGCAAAGATTGGAAGGAAATAGCTCCAAATTATAAACAGTGTTATTGTGACTGGTAAGATTGTCTATTTTCACCCTTGCATTTGCTTGTAATTTTTAAATTCTCCATAGTAAGCTCATTTTACATTAATAATCACAGAGGAAATCATTAAATAATGAGGGCAGTGTGACATCCCATTTGGAGTCCATCATAAAAAGTATTATTCTGCTGTAAAATGATTTCAATAGCCCATACTTTGGTCATGTACCCCCCTCAGTTACAAAATAGAAGCACGAGTAAAAGCTCTAAAGCCCAGAAATGACCTACATTAGCAGAGAACATCAAGATGCTTAACATGAGGTGCTTCATGATCAATTTCAAGCAAGCATACATTGCTCGTGCAATTGATTGGCATGTCAAATCCTTGACAAAATAATAAGTGACTCTAGGTGCCAATCACTGTCTCACAATGCATTCCCTTGTACAGTTTTTGGTATCAGTATGATTAAATCATGATGGCATACCAAATACAGCCAACTGTTGAGAAACTACTTCTCCTCTAATGTGTCTACTGCTCTGATGTGCTGCCATCCCTGGCCAAAAGCAAAGAAAAGACAAACACAGATTGCTTTTGAATGCATGGGTTGAAAGCAGCCAGCTCTAGGAATTCCTAGTTATGTTTGGCCATAGTCAATACTTTAATTCCATCATTTACTTCCAAATGCAGCCAGCCCTGACCATTCTCTTGACAATTTTTAAAAATTGACTTTAAAAAAAAATATTTTTTTAAAGTAAGCTAAATGCCCAACGTGCAGCTTGAACTCATGACCCCAAGATCAAGAGTCACATGCTCTCCCAACTGGGTCAGCCAGCCACCCTGACAATAACACTTTTCATTTCATCCTACATCTTTTACTTCCAAGAATGTCCCATTTCCCCGTTTCCTCTGTTATTCCACAATAGGAAAAGGAGACATTTCTGTGACTTAAAAAAAAAAAAAAAAAGCGACTGGGTTTTTTTTTTTTTGTTTTTTTGTGTTTTTTTTCCCTTAGTGAATCTTCTCTATTGAGTATCCAAGGCATTTGAAAGTTAAGAACCATAATCCTGCATTGATAGCAAAAGCAAAACAAAACTGAAGTATGAAAGGAAAATGACACAGCGGAGGATGCATGAATTCAATAAATAAATGCAATGCAAATGAGAGAATTCACAGAAGAAAAGAGATAAATACTGCCAATGCCAACACTTGCAGGGAGACAGAAGACACACAGGCCGGGGCGTAACAGCAAAGGGCAACATTCACACAATGGTCACCTGCAAATGATCTACGTCTTCACCCCTCTCAAAAGCAGAATAAGGCAAATGAGCAAAAAATAATCCATATTATTTTCTTCCTGTTTTCTTTTCCCTAACTACATATCACTGAAATCATCTTCTATCCCCTTACTTCCTGCCAACAGGAGTGCAATCCATTTCCTAATATCTGAGTGATGGATTAGCCACCTGAGTGTCAAACTTGTTTTTCCTCATTTTCTGGGGATATTTATGTCATGATACGCCACACTTATTTCAATATAATTTACTGTGCGGCAGTGGTGTTTCTATGAATTAAAACCAAGGCACTGAACCACACCACCAAAGAGGAGTGGTAAGGTACACTTCATCACAGCCCTACTGAAAAATGCTTTAATATATATTCAGAACAGAGGAGCACTACTATAATTATTAAGAAGGAGCACTTGCAGCAAACAACATGCAAAGTACACCCAAAAGAAAGAAAGAAAGAAAGAAAGAAAGAAAGAAAGAAAGAAAGAAAGAAAGAAAGAAAGAGAATGCCATTTAAGATATCAGCTAGTCTTTCTTTTAAAAGGAAAGGACAATTACACAAGCAGAGTGTTCAGGGATTGAAACCTGAGAATGTCAAAGCTGAAAATACATGCTATCAGTGTGATGATGGAAATATTCTATGGACTACGTGGTTCATGACAGGAGTTACGAGCTCCATGTGGCTACTGAGCACTTCAAATGTGGCTAGTGCAACTGATAAATATTTATTTTTTAATTTTATTTCATGAATTAAAATTTCAACAACCCCAGAGGGCTAGTGGCTACCATACCGGTCAGTGCAGTTCCATATGTAGTTTGTAATCTGGACAGAAACAAAGAAAGACAAATTGTGAAAACAACAAGCCTAAGGGATTCAATTCTTCAATGTTCCAACATATCCAGTGTTTAAGATAATCTGAGAAACCACCTCCTCCACAACAGTCCACATCTTCTCAATTCATCTAACCACCAATAAACTCCAATCACGAGACACATGCTCACCCCTCCTTTTGGCAACTTAAAATTCATGACCTAAGAAAATGTCTCAATTCTTACACCAATATTTGTCCTTTTGAAACTAATGTACTAAGTGAAAAGCCCAATCCCCCCAAAAAACTGATTGAATGGTATAGGATTGGTATAATGGGATCATAGGAGCCAATATGCACACGGGCAGCAGAAAGAACAAGTGATTGTAACAGGTGTAAACAGTCTTAAAATTCCACAGCTGGATGTTGGGTTGTGTTTGACTGTTATATATGCTTGACGAGACAACTGACAGTTTTGTGATCACCACCCGAGGTGACTAAAAGACTATTCTGATGTACTGAATAGAGAACACTACTTCTCTAGACACCCAATTTTAAATTTGACCACTGGGAATAAATGAGTAATAACCCAATAGGTAAGAGGCAAAGGAAACTTTTCTCACTCAAACTTTTACAACTATAGCTTAATAAATATTCCCCACTAGTCAAATGTAGTGTATGTGCATTTGGACAAATGGAATAGATTCTTCAGAGCGGATTTTCTAGGACAAAGCAGCATTTAATATTGTTTTAATTTGTTTTGTCTACCTTTTTTTTTGCCAAAACGTATCATATTCTAAGAAAATACTGTCCAGCAGCCTTAAAATCAGATTTCATCTTCTGTGCCACATAGCACATAACCCATAGAAGTCCCCTAATTTATTTTCATGTCTAATTGTAGAATTTGAGATACATTTCCATACATTCAGATTTGCATCTTGATGTAAAATTTTTTAGTGTTTATTTATTTTTTAGAGAGAGAAGACAGAGCCTGGGCAGAAGAGAGGCCCAGACAGATGGAGTCACCAAATCCAAAGCAGGCTCCAGGCTCTGTGCTGTCAGCACAGGGCACAACATGGGTTCAAAGTCACAAACCACGAGATCATGACCTGAGCCAAAGTTGGATGCTTAACCCACTGGGCCACACAGGTGCCCCTGATGTAAATGTGCAGTATACACGACAATATCATTGGAACTCTGTTTTATTCCCTCTTTCTTAGCCACCACTATCATTCCTTAGATTTGAAGGAGATGAAAAAATTCCTGGAAGACCGTATTCATTGAACATATATAGATGCTTCATAGCTCTCTGGCCCAAAGAGAAAGCAGAATGGAAGTACAGCAGACTGAGCACGCCACTGGTGCATGGATATTCTTTCTTTCCATGCTTAATTGGTTAAATGAATTACTCTCTCAGCTCTGCTTTCTGACCCCAAAGTTGAATTAACCTAATCCTTTGAAACAATATTATGCACAGCCTCTCTATACAGCTTTACACATATTCAAGAAATTATTGTACAACTGTTATTTTTGATCCCATGTGGTAGGCACTGTTGAGAAAATGATTAGAATGTGTCAGTCTTGTTCATGGATTACCAAAACCCTACAGATACGACAAACTCCCATCAAGAAAAGTGATGGGTTATGTCCAATTGTCCTCAAGTAGGTTGAAGGAAATGTTCTACCAACCCTAAGCTTCTGGAGAAGCAGGACATCTTATATATAAAAGCTCTTGGTACCTACCTGATGAGTCTGTTCACAGATCTGTACTGCTTCGTTTTCTCCCTGCAGCCTATTGGGAATCACTAGTCTATTTCACAAAAGACTTCCATATTTAAATCTAGATTAAGATGTTTCCCAAATCCAAAGTTCATAGTACAGTATTAAAGAAAGCTGCAAACACATTTTGCTGTTAGTCAACTTATAAAAGATATTGAATTTTTCTTGATATGTTAAATTAATCCTCTAGAACTTATTGACAGTATTATAAATTCTGGCTTAATCCTTGTAATATCCAACATGAATTAGGCTTTTTCCATTAGTATTACAATTTCCAGCTAACTTTGATTTTAGCTAAAGGTTCAACAAACAAAAAAACCTGGTCAATGTGTGTATGTACCCACTTGTAAATACACACACATACACTGACATTGAAATTTTACTTCATTTAAAATAGCACCAATTATAACGTCCTTTTAAAATACAACAGGCACATTATAAATAATCGTGGATCACTTGCTTTAAGAAAAAAATAATAATCTTGGTTGATAGTGAATAAAGCAAAATTTCTTCAGTAATAAGATGCCATGTAAATGATTCAGTTTTGTCTGGAAACTCTTCAGATGTTGCCAGAGGCTATATCAAAGTCACATTTAAGTCTTAAATATCTTAGATGCCTTGATTGAGATTTTCACTATAATAGTCCAACTACTCACCCTTAGTCAATAAAAACATTCATTTTATCACTTAATGTTCTCATGCTAATTCAATTATGTTTCTTATTTCAGTCTACATTTTATATATAAAGTGCTGCTTTAGCATCGCAACACTTAAATTTTCTGTTGAATCCTCCTAGCAAGCAAATAATTCTTTGAAAGATTTAACCATGTACTCTATTTCTGCACTGAGCTTCCGTAACTTCTTAAATTCTTCTAAGGGAGCAGAAAAAGCCAAGAAATTTTGACACATTTATGCATCTCAGTTTTTATCAACAATATGAAGAAACGGAAGACAAAAATTATTTCTCTGGAGTTCAGCCTATCTCTTTGGAGATATTATTACAATAAACTAGTATAGAGAAAGAAGGAATTAAAAGGGCCTCCTTCCACAGATAATGCAATAGCTTATAAATAGCTCCCCCACCTTTGTAACAGGCATACAAAGTACACAACCCGAATTCAAGGGTCATTGCTACTATATTTGGAGGGGTGATAGCTGCTAACAACTAGGCTTTGCACGTGCCCTCACACCAAGGTGTGCCTGAGACCTAAAAGGCTGTATGATTGCTGCAAATGGAGAAAGGAAGCTACACGGCACAGGCTTTGCAGTAAGGCTGACCTGGGTTCAAATCTCAAATTTGTTATACGACCTAGGGCGAACCTCACTATTCCTGGGTCTGTTTCTTCATTCGTAAAACGGGGATCCTACCACTTATCTCATTAAGGTAGCTAAAAGGATTAAACAAAATTGAATTACCATGATTATTACTATTGTACAGTCATAAATCTCAGGAAACAATATAGAACTAATTATATCCTCTTTATCATTGATTTCATAGTCAAGTTAGCATGGATGTGTTGTGTGGGGTTTGTTTGTTTTAAAGCCATGGAACTTTTCCTTTAAAAAAGGTAGTCATTGCCCATCAATGGTCCCAGATTTTATGTCCACTTATACCATGTTGACTTGTACTGTCTTTACCTCATAAGACATCATACTGTGTCTAGTGTAAAACCTTACTGGATCAATTCCAATTAGATCAGGTCCACTTCACTAGAAAAGTGCCCTCACCTTTATTCAGTCTAAAAAAACAGGCTACCAATGGCTGCTTCTCAAAGGAGCACTATGGGGACTCTGGTGGTTCAGTTCATTGAGATTGAGCGTATACTCCTGAATTCAGCTCAGGTCATGATCCTAGGGTCAAGGAGTTGAGTTTTACATCAGGCTTACACTGAATGTAGAGCCTGCTTAAGATTCTCATTCTCATTCTCATTCTCTCTCTCTCTCTCTCTCTCTCTCTCTCTCTCTCTCTCTCTCTCTCTCTCTTCCTCTGCCCCCCTCTCTCAGGTGCACTCTCTCTCTAAAATAAAATGAAACAGGGGATCCTGGGTGACTCAGTACCTTGAGTGTCCAACTCTTGATTTCAGCTCAGGTCCTGGTCTCACGGTTTATGGGTTCGAGCCCTGCAGCAGGCTCTGTACTGACAGTGTGGAGCCTGCTTGAGATCTTCTTTCTCCCCCTGTCTCTCTGGCCCTCCCCAACTCTCACATGCACTCTCTGTCTCTCTCAAAAATAAATAAATAAATGTTAAAAAATAATATAATACAATAAAATAAAATAAAATAAAATAAAATAAAATAAAATAAAGCAGCACTGGCTGCTCGAGCTGGTTGTTATTCACTCATTTTAACCCATCCCATTCCAATGGCAATATTATATTATGTTTTCTTTGGTTTTTCCTTTCCCTTTTTCTCCTTCGGGAATCAAAGGAGTTTAAAGCGTCATTTCTCAGATCTGTTTCTCCCCCTCCCCGAAAATCTCAGACTATGTTTGTAATCAATGACCCAAATCCAAGATAAGTACATTTGCTTTTCATAATCAGAATCTCAAAAAGCTCCTGTTTTAACTTACCTCTTTAGAAAATATTTTCTTATTAGAAAGAAATATGCAATTTTTGTACAAAATTTAGTGTTAATAAACTTCAAATATTTTATGGTTAAAATGTATGGGATGCATCTCATTTTTAATACATTCTTTACCATTACTTCAAGGATTGCTGTCATTTGGAAAACAATTCTTTACCATTATTGAAGATGTTTAGTTCTCTAACTGAAACCTGTAGTGATAGGTTTCATAAATTATAGTGGCCAAGAAGAAACACATTTCAATATTAAATCAACAAATCTGCTCAGGACATCTAACTCATTGGATAACACGGCCATTATCTCTTAGTTTGCTGAAAGATCGACAATTCCAAGATACCAGAGTCTAGTCTGGGAGTAACATTTTCTCACTTTTACACATCCCTAGGACTTCAAGGATTGCTGGCAACTGGAAAGAATTCTTGGAAGAATAGCCAGATGGGGAGGATAGCTATCTAATCCAGAGGCCATTTAAACCAAAATCCAAAGTTCCATATCAGACAGGGATAAATGGAGAATGAAAGTAGGGATATTTTTCAAATGACAGTTTCGAGTCTTACTAATACACTTACATGATGTGAAGGAAGGACACTTTGAGACAAAAGCTGGCATCAGCTTTTAACTAATAATCCTGGACTAAGAGCTCTACTTACGTTGTAACATTGAAATGAAAGGTTGGTGTGTCCTAGAACTCAAAGTCAGAATTTACCTGTGAATTCCTCTCCTTAACTACCATACCCTAAGAAAGAAAAAAGGTCAGTCTTTAATCACATTCTCTAGGAGAAAGATCAGGTAGCTTACACATTACATCATCTATGTACTCAATTGTGGGGGGACAGGAGTAACTAATTTCATGCCAGCAAGAACCACAGCTCACCATTGCGAGGTAAGTTCTAGTTCAAAACAAAGCTCCATTGGCTCATGGTGTTGTTCTCTGCAGAAGGTGCCTACTTACACATGCAGCCACCTATGCTCAGGGCAAAGCAAACAGACCAGACGCCAAACATCTGGAAAACAGCCCTGGGTAGCTGGGTAAAATGGAAAGCATTTCTGAAGCTAAGCTCAAATAATCAGACCTCTATATGCTATTGTTTTAACTAAATAGAATTTTCAATATTCTGGAAGAAACCATTTAGCTAAAATATTTGCCTACAAAACTGTGCTTTTCAAGTGTTATTTTGATGTAAAATTGAGTGTTTAAGGATGGAAATTCCCTCAAGCACTCTGAAATGATAGCACAGTTGACAGTGTCAAAAGCCATGCTGAGATCAAGGGAAATGAGAATAGAAGCAGTAGCAACTGCATTCATAAAGAGGTCATTTAAAACCTCTTTGCTATGATATAAACTAAAACATGACTAGAATCTCATCCAAAAAAAAAAAAAAAAATAGGTTCAAGGGTCCATCCTCAACCAGAAGAAGAAAAATAACCAAAACTTCCTAAGAGATTTTAATGGCTAAGAACAAATTCACTTGTCAGATTCTAAACAGTCAATGTGCATGTTTGGGTACAAGATGCAACTTAACTTTAACTATGAATGTCCAAAAGAAGGCATTTCCCCTCATTTTCAAACATAAAGCAAACTTCAGTAGGGTCTACTGCCAAAAACAGCCTCCTTAGGTTGTTGAATTTTTCTCCTCGGATAGTGATCCGTGATGTCATTACCTAAATACTACCTGGTTTCAAGTCCCACTTCAATCTAACAAACTTTCCCATGGGGACTAGAATCCCAAACCCAGAACCCATGATCTCTCGTTTCCCTTGAACACCGTATTATGTCACCAAGAAGCAGAGGTAAAGCTTGAAAACCTCTAGGACAAAACCAGGTAGGACAACAACTACATTCCTGCCAGAGTTTCCTTTGCTCTATTATTCACATAGAAAATACCCAGACTTTGTTGCCTTCTCTACAAACCATGGACATTTTTATAACGCACTTATTATTTTATACTATTTACTGTCATCAGCACAATGCTATTTTACTACTTACTGTTCGTTATTTTATTATTAGTCATTGACACGGACATTCATTAGTTACAAATCAGTTTAGTTCTCAGATTATGATAGCTGGCCTTTTAAGGCATTTGGTCTTATGATCAGAACATTGCTAATTCTGACTGGTCCTCAAGACTCTAGGATGCATACTTACAGAGAGGAAGACTTTGCTAATCTCTCCTAAATAAAATGTTTTATCACACATCTTATATAGTACCTAAATCCCTTCTTAACTATCAAATTTGCCTTTAGAGCCAACCCTATACATTTAGATAACACACGTACGCATGTATGTATACTCTCCTTCATTACAAAGGATTCTTAATTCTGATGTCCATGACATACATACACACACATACACACCATATATATACCATATATACATATATACACACCTTTATTGCTATGTTACTATTTGTCATGCAATTGCTTAACAATGACATGAGTAACAGAGTACAAATTTTTATGATACCACACAGAACACAGATAGAAGTTATCAGTCTTATTTCAGAAAACCTACTTGAAAAATGGTCTTTTTGGTGACTTATTGACCCACCAAGAAAATGATAATCAAGCTCACCTATCTTATTATATTCATAGACCAACTAATTTAAGACTCATAAGGAACTAGAGATTGAATTTTGGCACTATAACTTATTAGTTGTACAGTGTAAACAAATAATTATTTAGGACTCAATTTCTCATCTGCAAAATACCTCCTTCACAGGGTTCATATGAGAATTAAGCAGAAAAAACTACAAAGTACCTAATAAAATACGTGCAGCAAGGCTGTTATAAGTAAACATTAGTTGTTTCCCTGTCCACATTTGCTTCTTTTTCTTACAAGTTTATTCGTTTATTGTGACAGAAAGAGCAACTTGCTAGGGGAGGGGGTGTGGCAGAGAGGGAGAGAGAGAAAAAGAGAGTGTGCGCGCACAGGCCAAGCAGGCTCCGGACTGACAGAGCCAGACGCGGAGCTCAAACTCATCAACTGTGAGATCATGAGCTGAGCCAAAATCAAGAGTCGGACGCAACCGACTGAGCCACCCAGTGCACCTCCACATTTGTTTCTAGAGCTACTGTCACCTGGCTTTTGACATGGACACTTCAGGGAGACTGCCCTAATTTAGTCCTCTAATGATCTTGTCATTTTTCAGTCTTCTGTGACATGAGACACTTATTCTCAATGGTCCCTTCTGTCCTGGCCACATTTTCCTGCCTTCTGAGGCTCTGCTCCCTCAAAGTTGAGTTGCTTACATTGCAACCTGGCTTCTCTATTCTTACCATCCTTAATGGGGTATTCCTGAAAGTCTCCCTTTGTGCCCTCATCTTCCCAGCTCCTGCAGGTTTTCAACCACCAATCTCCATTTCTATCTCTAACCTCTTTCCTGAGCTCCAGGCCAAAACCTCTCATCTATTCCTACAAGTCCAGAGGAAAGTCAAATATCAAAGTCATCTCCCACTTCAATATTTCACTATACTTAGTTCTATATTCAGAAGGCCAAGCTAGAGAGATTTAGAGTCAGTCTATACTTTGACTTTTTTATTGCCCCTATGAAACTTATATTGCTCCTACCAAGACTTTGGAATCCATACTTCCTGTTTTTTCTGACTCCCAGTGTATTACCCAAGGTCCTTATCATGCCACCTGGACTATCATCTGTAGGCTGCTTATCCACTTCTAAGATTCCATCCTTTCTCACCAGCCTCTGATCCAGTTACCACATCATTTACGGTCTCGTCCAAGACACAAACCACTGAGAATCCTTTAATGATTCTTTCATCCCTGTGGTTTCAGCTCCTTAAGCCAGCTATTCTCAATCAACCCTGTGTCCCAACACATGGATCCCAACACTTGCAATCAATCACAATTTGCCTAAGGAGCCAGCTTCAAACACACCTTTCCCCACTTTCCGTGTGTGATTAAACCCAACTGATCGTGTAGATAGATTTCACTCAAATATTATATTCCCAGTTCACTCCTGTAATGCTATATCACACAGTTTCCTGGCTTTTTTGAGATCCAGCCTTACCAACAAAGCCAGAAATGTTGTCTTGTCCGTGCCCATAAAAGGCATTTAACAGAAGTTTACATTTGTATGTTTGTGTGTGTGCATGCATGCAAGCATGCATAGGGGCTACAGTGAGTTAGGTAGATTTTTTACATTATTATTATATGCATCAGATGACCAAAAAGGGATTGTAAATGTATAGCTATTTTCTCTAACAATACGGGTGTCTAATTACAGAGAGAGAGATACACAAACTCCCAAATTCATCACTCATATCACTCATATGAAATATACATATACATATATATATATATGTATATGTATGGAACTATAAGGGGTTCAATTTACAGTTTTCAGAGAGCATTCATAAGTACCTATATAACTTTTGGAAAATATCAAGACCACTTAGAAGTAGATGAATGCATGGCTGGGTGCAACGGTGGCTCAATTTGAGAAGTTATTGAACTTGGAGAGGGTCAAAATAGGTTATTTAAGCCAAATGTTTAAAGGACCATCAATAGATCCATAATAAAGCTATTATTTGAATTATTTAGACTAGAAGACAAAGCAGCCTTATTACAAATGGCTGAGCTAATTAGTTTTTAACACATAAAATATTATTACACAAGAGAGACTGAAAGAGTTTTTCCTTGAGGGAAAAAGTATCTTCAAACTCTCAACTCCCAAGGAACCTGGGCTTGAGCTTTGCCCTGAGTGTCACTGAAAAGTAAAGAAGACAACAAGGGAACTCAAATAGTGGGGATTTGGGCTAGATAATAAAGCTCATCCTAACAGTGAGCAGAGATTGACCCTGCTATAGATTTAACTTCTCTAGACATCTTTAAGAGTAAAATAAATACCCATGTGCTGGGAAGGCTTTAGTTGTCCTTTCTCAAGGTGAAAGGCTGCACTGGATGAATTCCTCAAGGTTTCTTACAACACCAGCTTCAAACTGTCAGGGACGCTTCCTCTATAAGAATTTCAGGAAGGGAGATATGTATAAAGAGTGAATGCAAAGAATAAGATTATTGACACTGAGGTTCTGTTTCTACGTTGACAGGGTTAGAAAATGAACTTGAATAATACATACAATGCAAGCAAAATTTGGAATCAAGTCAAAAATTATTTTTCCAAATTTACTAGGAAGTTATTGCTTTCTAAAGGCCTAAGGTAGTGATTACATCTCCCTTTCACTTATAATACAATTCTTTTATCACCCCTCTTTTTTTTTTACACAAATAGCATAAAAATTCCAGAACAATTATTTTTTAATGCAATAGAAATACCAATGATTTTTAAGCCCACATCATGCTCATTTTACTTACTGTTAATTTATGTATTCACATAGTTACATTATCAAGGTAAAAGACAAATAATCTTGCAATTCAAGACTATTCTTCCCTTCATCCACTTTCTCAACATCTCCACTCACACTGGCAAGCTCAACGTTGCTCTAAGGATAGTTTATGCCTGCTGAGATGGGGCTCTAAATCTGCAAAGGACACTCAATAAGGGAGTATATTAACTTATTTTAAAGAGATTTCAGAGACCAATCAGCTGAAAAAGTTATTTTATTTAAAAAAGGTAAAAACAAATCAAATCCTCCTCTATTATCTGTTAAAGTCATAAAATAGCAATTGACCATTCAAGAAATTTCCTGAAATGAACATACTTCCCTATTATTTTTGTCAGTTATAATCCTATACCAGAAACAACAACAGTACTTAGCCAACAGTAGCACTTCTGTGTCAAGGATGCAAAAAAACAAAACAAAACAAAACAACCTCTTAAATTAAAAGTGGCAAAAGTACAAGCTATGTACTATCAGGGAGCCATGGAAAAGACAGAAGGTATGATCCACTCCTTACCCATAAAACTTAACAAAATGTATCAGTCTTAGTTCGAGGAGTTTAAGAAATCCCACTTTTATCTTTACATATTTTTGAAAATTATGATTGCATATTCTTTTATTGCTCCAATTAGTCACTCATATGTTACTGTTGCAAATAAAGGAACTAAAATCCTTGCATTTCTAGGGTAACTAGTTCTTCTGGACAAAGGAGTCGACGTACACCCTCATTTCCACATCTGCACTAAGAATGTGCTTTATTGCCTTAAACGTGTTGGATTTTAAGACTACTGAAAGTAGGAAAAACACAGTCACCAAAATCATTTGGGCATTTTTGACTTATGTGTGGAGGATCAAACCATGAATATATCTGGCAATTGAAACAGGATTCTTCAACAGCAGACATTTCTTCACGAGCTCTTAAACATAGCACCCTCTACCAATCTTAGCAAGTATACAAATGATGAAGAATATCTACATATAGTTACATATTGAAAAAGGAGACACCCTTAAAGCCTTCACCCTTAAAGTGAAGAAAAACTTTCTCAGTTTATCCAAAACCTATTACCGTGACCTTCTATCGAGTATTACGTATATTTGTTGGGCCAACATCCCTGAAACATCAATTCCCTAAAAATCTCTCCTTTTCTCTCCTTGCCACACTATTATTAGGAAGAGAAAGTAAGTTATATCCTTTTGTTTAGACTCACAGAATTTTTTTTTAATTTTTTTTAACGTTTATTTATTTTTGAGACAGAGAGAGACAGAGCATGAACAGGGGAGGGTCAGAGAGAGGGAGACCCAGAATCTAAAACAGGCTCCAGGCTCTGAGCTGTCAGCACAGAGCCCGATGCGGGGCTCGAACTCACGGACTGCGAGATCATGACCTGAGCCGAAGTCGGCCGCTTAACCGAATGAAACACCCAGGCGCCCCAGACTCACAGAATTTTTAAATGGGAGGTACCCTAAAGATTATCTGGCCCAATCCATTAGTCTACATATAGTTTCACTGGAGATCCTGATCACGACACTCAGCGTATTATGTAAAGCAAAGAAGCTAGAGATCCTGGCCCCTACTTCCTGTTGTAATGCTTCCTCTCTACAAACACCTGGAGGAGTATTTTATGAAATATTCCTAATGGGATTGGGAATTTTTGGAATGAGGCTGAAGGTGATTTATAAGATTGTCAATATATAGAAAGAGCATATGGAGACTGATGGCTAACCATTTTTTACCTCTAATGGACACTTACAAAAAAGGCTCTTCTGACCCAGTATTTCCTTTAAGATGTGGGTATGACCAACTTTTCTGGTTAAGAAGGGCATTCTGTCTGAATGCAATTAGCACCATGGATAGGAATGACATCTTACAGACACAACATCTTTAAGAAATACTATGGTTTATTAAATTCATTCGTTCATTCCAAGTATTTATTTGAGGATCCAGTATTGTCCAGGTACTAGTTTAGCTATGAAAACTGTTATCATAAATTCATACACTCCATCATAGGGTACAGAATTTGATGACATTTTTTTAATGTAAATGTTAATCTACCCCATACTGCTATTAAGAAGATTCAAAATAACTTTCTTTTAAGCATCTCATTCTGCTCAAATACTGTTTTTAATCATAGAATGGATGTGAATAAAATATTCCCAACTCCTTCATAATACCTTATTTAAGCAATATGTAATATAACAAAATTCCAATATATGAGAATGGAAAATCTCTTGAGGCTTCCTTTAATAGGCTTTAACTTGTATTGTTAATTGAGAAACACAATTAGTTTTCCACATAGATCCCACAGTCATTTGTTGGTAGACAGATGCAATATACTTTTTAAAAGTATATACAACCAATCTGATTAACCTTCTCTTTGTTTTTCTCTAATTGGGTTCATTCTTCAATTGTTTGAATTGCTGTCCAACTTTTTGCCAAAAATAGTGTCACTAGTATTTAAGTGATGTTTTTCAGTTCATTGATTTCACTAATTTTTATGGCTTCCAAAACTTTATTACTGAAGTTAAACCACAACCACTTTGCCTATTTCTCAAAGATATAAAAAGGCAAAATTTTACCTCTCTGCTACCACCCATGGTAGAACTCCATTTTAGTTACTTAGGTGAACACAGCTCCAGGCTAGATACTTCCTGGACTTGGAAGACGTTTATAAATATAGGCATCCCTTGTGGTGACTGTAGGGACACAAGTTGCTGGTTTATTGCTTGAAGAATTTGCATCAAGTGGATCTATCATGAATGCAGGAGGGAAAGATATTTTAGTGCATCCAGAAGATGGTATATTTATGGGATAAGGGTTTAGGAAGATGAGCCACATCCTCAGTCATAAAGCCCCAGGATTTTCCATTTTCTCCTTTCTTTTCTTTTTTCTTTTCTAGAGACCAACACAAGGAGAACTCAGGAGGCTTTATAACTTCTCCTTGTTTGGTTTTATGGTCAGCACCTGCCAGGTTTCTAAGGCAATAAATGCCAAAACCAGTAAAATGCAGAGTGTGAACCTACTTTTATAAAGGAGCAGGGGGGAACTGTTGTCTTTTCTGGGGCACGGCCTCTAAAAGGAAAAACCTCAAGGTAACGTAAGTAACAGGCTACCCATATGACAGGAAATGGAGCCGAGGGACTGAGCAAAGAAGGGCCTGAGATCGCAGATTAATGACAACATCTGAGAAGGCATTTGGACATGGGCAAAACAGAAGCCCATGGAGGGAGCTTCCCCAACCTGCAGGGCAAGACTGTTTCTCCTTCACAGTTCATGTCCCCTTTTGCTAATGAACATATACTTTTTGAACGACAACACAATTCTACTAACGACTGTACGCTTAAGTCACTGCATATGAAGTACTTAACATATTTAATGAGCATACTATTTTGATGAGACACTAGTATACAACACTTGTAAACACGGTCAGAGAGGTTTTAGTAAAACTTGACCACATGGTCCAACCCAATTGATAAATTCCTGAATTCATGTTTTCACATAATAAGGACAGGAGACTCACCCAAGTGAATAAGACCATGACCACTCATAAACCCTAAAAGCAGTATTACTTGATAAAATCTCAACAAATGACCCAAGCACTTTAACAAAATGTTAGGAAACTGAATTCAGCAGGGTGTAAAATAGAGAAATCTCATGGCCAAGTTGGTTTTATATCAGAAATACAATACTAGA
Organism: Panthera tigris; assembly: GCF_018350195.1. Taxonomy (NCBI): domain Eukaryota; kingdom Metazoa; phylum Chordata; class Mammalia; order Carnivora; family Felidae; genus Panthera; species Panthera tigris. The sequence continues at coordinate 82,343,603 of NC_056665.1, read as the reverse complement.
AAAATCTTTAAATGTAATTTACCACATTAATAGATAACAGGTGAAACATCTGACAATATTATCAATACACGCAGACAATCCACTCAAATTCCATGAAAATCCATAATTAACAAACAGAACACTCCTGAGCACAGAGACTTCTTTCCCTGAATGACAGACACCCATGAAACTACCACAAACCTCAGTAGTTAAATATCAGAAGAATCACATTTAAAATCAGAAAGAAGACAAGGAAAGCAAAAACCAAACTGTGATTCAAGGATATGACATTCATACAGGAAATACCAAAGAATGTGCCCCAATTATTAACTGAGAGTTAAAATTTCAACCACAGGAACCAATAAACAAAAAAATAAGTGTATCTCAGTAGGAGATAAATAGGATCAGGGAAAAGCCAGGCAGCTTCAGAGGTACTGCTAAGGCCCCACTCTTTTAAACTGGGCGGTGCAATCAGGTGTATATTTTATTCTGCCTCATAGCTTACATGGGTTACAGATGTTTTTCTAACTAAAAAGCATTTCACAAATTTAAACCATTTAAACCTCATGATTATGTACATGTCCCCAACTATGAGCTTCTCTGGAGTGGGAAACAAGCGTTACCTTTAGTGATGAGCGGAACCTGTTCAGGACATGCTTGCTGAACCTTGATACAACGTTAAGTTCAAGAGGAGAGCACCAAGTATAGTAAGGGCATGAAAGGTCAGTCCTTGAAACTATTCTTCGCTGTGTTCTAGAGTACCCTACCACTCTTCCATCTCTAGCATCTCACCTTCCAAACCCTTTCAACCAGGCCAAGACCCTCCCATCCATCATCTATCCAAGTTTACGCCTCTTGCCCTGCGAAATCCGTCTGTGGGTCACTAGCCCACTGAGCATCGAAGAGTGTTTCTCAAACCCACACACCTCCGTCATCATATAGATTGATAACAGAGAGATTATGGACCACCACCACCACCACCACCTTCCTTTCCCCCTACCCCACCCAACACACACAACTAATAGAAATCATCTCAGTGTAATACCTGAGGATCTACATTTTTAACATTTCCAGAAAATTTTTGAGCACAAGAAAGCTATGAAAATGCTGCTATACTAGTCTTAGAGAACAAGGGCAGCATCCGTTTCGTTTTGCATAGCCTTTGTCTAACATGTAGTAGATACTCATTAAGTACCTGTCAAACGAATTAGGCAGTGTATGCAGTTTTCCATTTATTGTTTAGTCTCTTTTGCCCTCTCCTGTCACTTGCAAGTAGATAAGGGATGGTTGATATCAACGACCTAAGAAAAAATATCCAGGAAAGTCTAAAATAGAAAAAAGCTTCCTCTAATTTTTAAATTTTAACAGTTGACCCCCACTCCAAGACTGCAGTGTAACAACTGGGATGCTCTACGGCTCTTAAATCTGCCAGTTAATTTTTTCATGGAGTATCTAGCGCCTGCGTGGACAGCTGAAAGTCAAGTGGTGGCTCTTCTTACGACCTGTATCTTCTTCTAATTCACTGACAGCAGCAGTTGCCATTTGTGCTCAGTGCCCTCACAAAGCATGTTGCCCACATGAGGGATCATCTGGATGGATCTAGTTACCCAAAAAAATGCTTTATGCTCTTTGTTTTCTTGATCAACACTAAGTACCTTATCTAACAACGTTACTGTTTTCTTTAAATAAAGAAGCCTGGAAACTCCTTTCCTAATAGCGACAGTTTACAAATTCATGTTTCTTTCTTCTAACCTCTATTCCTGGTTGTTGTCGTAACAGTTCCACAGATCTTTTGCACCCCCAGTTTGAATGTGTCTAGGACCTTTATTTTTTTTTAATTTTTTTTTAACGTTTATTTATTTTTGAGACAGAGAGATACAGAGCATGAACGGGGGAGGGGCAGAGAGAGAGGGAGACACAGAATCTGAAACAGACTCCAGGCTCTGAGCTGTCAGCACAGAGCCCGACGCGGGGCTCGAACTCACGGACCACAAGATCGTGACCTGAGCTGAAGTCGGATGCTTAACTGACCAAGCCACCCAGGCGCCCCAGGACCTTTATGAAACAAAGCAACTGAACTGTGTTCTATAGACATTCATCTTTCCCTGTTTAAGGAAAAGAACCTGGGAACCTCCACAACAATTTCAAGGAAATTGACAATTCTCCATCAAGTTCTGAGGTGAAGGATATTCTTAGTTTAAAATTCTTCCTTTTCTTATAGTTTAAGGACACTTTGACCTACCAGCCGTTTTTACTTCTTAATCCCTAATACCATTGTATTTAGTAGAATCTTAAGCAGAACACACATTCCCGTTTTTCCTTGGATAATTTTGTCTAAGTAAGTGAGAAAGTCTCTATTTCTTTAACTCTTTCATTTTAAAATTCTGTTCCCTTGGGAGCCCCTGGGTGGCTCAAGTAGTTGAGCGTCGGGCTCTTGATTTTGCCTCAAGTCATGATCTCATGATTCCATTTGTGAGATCAAGCCCCGCGTTGGGCTCCGTGCTGATAGCACAGAACCTTCTTGGGATTCTCTCTCTCACTCTCTTCCTTTCCTCTGCTCGTGTTCTCTCTCTCAAAAATAAGCTTAAAATACTAATTCCTTGTAGGTTAAAGGAATAAGGAAAAGAGGAATTTAAGTTAAATTTTATATACGAGAACTACTTCCTCCTAATGCTTATATAAGTTATTTGTTAATAAATTTAATTCCTCAATTCATTAATCCATTAATTAGATGAACTCATTCATAAATTCATTAAATACTTAAGTGTACGTTATATGCTAAGCACAGGGTTGGACAATGGGAAGTCAAAGAAGATAAAGCCCTTGCTCTTGAAAAGCTAATAATTTTAATGGGAGAAAGCATAAATTCCCTTTCTTCATCCTTCAAGAATTTCTCCCCTCTTCTATTATTTTTTTTAAAATGTTTTATTAGAGAAAAAGAACTGTACGAGTGGGGAGAGGGGTGATGGGGAGAGGGGGAAGAGACAGAATCTTAAGCAGGCTCCATACTCAGCATGGAGTCTGATGCAGGCTCAATACCACGACCCTGGAATCATGACCTGAGCCGAAAACAAGAGTTGGACACTTAACCGAATGCGCCACCCAGACGCCCCTTTTTTTCTTCTTCATCCTGTCCATATAGGTAATTCTTTAGCTTCTTGAACTAATTGTACTCCCAACTCACTTTGAATTATCTTTATTTCTAGTAACTTCCTAATGAATTTTCCCTGCCGTGGGCCTTGAAAGGCAGTCATAACTTCAGTTCTTTATGTTATGAAACTTATCATTGCCCTTTTCTTGTAACATCTTCTCTTCCTTTCCTAAATTAATTGCTAGGTTTAAACACCTTTCTGGTTTTACATGGCATTATAAAATTTGCTTAGAAGACAGTGTCTTGTCCTCTTCAATATTCTGCCTTCGAACATCCATATCTTGTCAACTTTCTGTGCTACAGTATGCTTTCCTCCCAATAGTCTTCAAATGGTAGAGACATTTTTTCAGTCTCCTGTTTCTCTGTATTTTTTATTCGCTAATGTACCTCCTTCAGGTCTTATTTCTTACTAGTAGAAGTAATAATATCATGAAGCACTATATGCCAAATACTATTCTAAGTGTTTTTCTCTAAGTGATACTGAATTTAATCCTCACAATTGTTTAGAGGTAAATAACATGATCATCCCCATTTTACAGATGAAGAAACTGAGGCACACAGCCATGATGGGACCTGCTCAGGTTTTCTCAGCTGGTTAAAGGCAGCGCCAGGAGTTGGACCCAATTGGTCTGGTGTCAGAGTCTATGCCTCACTCTATCTATTATTCTATGCTGCCCCTACAGTACAGGAGAGGTACCTTTTCTTCCCTCAGGTACTCTAAGAAAATCATTTAGTGACCATTGTCTCCCCTGATGTTACCGGGGTGAGAGGGGGTGGGGAATGGTTTCAGTAAGTAGTGTAGTTTCCCAAAGACATATACACCATCTTTCTCTTGTAGATCTTGATAGGAAGCAGTGCCAGCCCTATGCATTTCAGCATATTAATACTAATTGATCCTTTTAAGGCTTCCTAAAAGAAACACAGCAGAATATACTTGCAACCACTCATCTTTATCTCTGTTATTGTGTATTTATTTTATCCGTTTTTAAGCTTACATTTCTTTCTCCAGAATTACTGGAGAGGTTCCCTCAATTCCCCTTTAATCCAGCCTATGCCCAAATGTGGCTAGTCATTATCTAAACTAACTGCTTAAAGCACACCATCACTGGCCATTTGTGGTACTATTTCTAATTGGTCTACATAAAAGGATAGGAAGTCTATCCTCATCCTGTGCAGCACTGATAGCCCAGCCAGAATTCTTGGGTTTTCTAAAACCACGTCCCCCCAAATAACTAATATTCCCAAAGTGTTCATTAGTAAAAGTATTGCTTTGGTTTGCTTTCTTTAGTTTCTACATGACTGTAAACAAACTTTTCATTTTAATGATTTTATAATCGAGAGTTCCACAAAAAGAAAGATTCCAAAATGAACATATGAATGGGATCTCTTACTGACTTTAAGAAAATATTTTCCTACAGTAAATGGCCCTTTAAATTGTTCTATACAGGATCTCCTTCCCCTCAGTCTTTTTTTCTCCTGCTGACCCTGAGCCATCTCAATCTTCCTAATAACAGTAGAGTATCTCAGACCTGTCAGGTTTTTGTAGTAGAGTGAAACTTGTAGGGTATTAAACATTTGAGCTCCTTCCGAGTGCTTAGTGAAAATAAGGTCTAGTTTGTACCTAAGAGTAGCATAACATCAGGCTACTCAGGTCCTGTAAGGACCACAGATTGCTTCAAACACTTGTCCAACATTACCACTATCATCAGAACCAAAACCCAAAACTCCCATTTTCGTGAAAAACCGATTAAAAATTGTGCAAACTGTAGATTAAAAATGAAAGTCTTTTGAACTAAGTAAGAATTGGAAGTATTATGGATTTCCACGGCAATGTCTCCTGCCAGACCTAGCCAACGTTACTTTGTTATTCAAATTAGAAGTGGTATGTTCCTCTCAAGTTTCCCTCTTCTAGGTCAAGTTGATGGTCAGATAGTCAAGTTACCCACTTTTATGGAAGAAATATTCCAACTTTGCATTTTATGCTTCCACAGTACACCTCAGAAATACAACCAGGAGTTCAACCTGTAGCCATTGTTTTAACACAAACAATGTGAAAATGTGCAACAGTAAGTGAACATTTAAGCAAACGAAAATAATCCTAGTTTGATACAAACCAGTACCATCTGTATTTGAAGAAAACTCCAGGGTACTAATTTTCCCCCTTTAATACTATTAGTAGCACGGTGACATCATTTTTGCACATGGAAATCTTATAAAAGATATGCTGTTGTAAGCTATGTCTAGAAAGTTATGTTATTTCCAAGATAAACTTTTCATCTTCAAACACGTATCAGAGTGATGGCTGGTCCTTCAACTATGATCAGGAAGATAGAGTTTTCAGATGAAACATAAGCAAACCCTTGAGAACCATTTTTTATTTCACCCTTGGTTTTCTCCAGCGTACCAGTTTCTTTACATTTGAACATTCAAGCTTCTTCTTTAGTAAATTTTTCAATTCAGGTACTTCTTTTTCATACCCTACTTTATATGTGGGTTCCTGTTAACCTTTCTATTTCCCCCTTATCTGACTTGATTCTCTCAGAACAAGAAGATATTTTTCTTTATTAAAGGTTATGGCAGAGAGAATGAATGGATTTACCCTCAAGTGTCAGTGTATCAGCAAGTCTGAGTGCTAAAAATGTAAACAGGTGTTCTTTTCAGTGGATTTGGCACTCATTCATGTAACAAGCACTTAACAAAAACCTGTTCTGGGTTGGCTACCTCCCTAGTTGTTGGGAATACACAGGTGAGTTGGTTAAGAGTAGTGTCTTCAAGGAGCAATCAGTCCAGTAGGGGAGCAAGACTCCTAAGTCAATAACAGACTGAATATGAGGTCATGAGAACTCTAGGAGAGGTTTGCATCAATAGCATAGACACCCTACGGAAAGGGCAACTCCTTCTGTTTGCCTAAAAATGAAAGCCTCATCTAAGAAACAGTGGAACTGTATCTTCAAGTATGAATCAAAGTTTGTCAGATGGAAAACAAAGGAATATTCCCAGAAGAAGAAACGGTATACGAAAGGGCAGGGACTTATACAGAGCATGTGTTGAGGGCATGGCAAGTCACTCGTTGTGATTTTGAATCAGGGTTCACAGAGCAGACTATTCAAAGAGGGAGGACAAAAAGGTGGATTGGTTCCATAGACATAAGAGAACAGGACTCCAACATTCTGAGTAGTGTAGGTAGCTGGTCAACCTGTATTTCTGGAAGAATTCTGGCACTAATTATCACTAGAGGGGAGAAAAAATGAACACAGAATTGAGGGTGTGTGTGTGTGTGTGTGAGCATTAAAAATACAAGTGACCAAAAATGAAATAGAGTGTTAAGGTGTTCTGCTCTTAGCATGTCCTAAAATAGCTTATGACACTGTGCTCCCCTTCTTGGCATCTCAAGCACACTTTCAGCTCCAGTTTTATGTCTCTAAGACCAGTGTTTCTCAAGCTTACTAGGCACAGCAATCAACAGGGCATTTTGCCAAAATACACATTCTTTTTCTGTATGGCAGAGAAACCCCAAATTCTGTAGTTCCAACAGGCTTCCAGGTGATGCCAATGCTATTGGTCCGTGGGCCACACTTTGAATAGCAATGCCGCTAACAGTCAATAAGGTTGCCGATTTTTTTCGAGAAATGACTTCATAAAAACTGAACACTTGATCATTACACTGTTGCTTATATGGGTACAAGGAAGTATGTATGTCTGTCTTCCGATACCTCTTAAGAAGGGACATAAAACGCTTACTAAAAACGTGCAGTAAACGGCAAGGCATTCTAATCACTTCTTACAGGAGGTACAGTGCCTTCAGTGCCCAGAGCATCCACTCTGTAGCCAAAACTTTTTACTAGTTGCCATTTCAAATCTGTAATTTATTCTAGTGAGGACATCAAAATCCATTTTCAGACTTATGTGGCTATTTGTGATAGAAAGATAAAATATCTGCAAGGTATACGTCCCTAGCAGAGATGATCTCTAATGGCTGCTACTGTAGGAATGCAATTTTAATGTTAAACTGTTCGGTTACTGCCAAGAATATATGGCATTCAACAGAAGGCCTTCATTTAGTTTATCATTTCAAATTTTATATGTTGACCATCTAACTAGAGCAGAACCATCTGTAAGGATCATGTCTCGATGGTTCTCTGCAACAGTCAACATCCCATCCAAAAATATCATGTGGGGAGAGAAAGAAAAATTTATCTTGATTCTGAATGCATTACTTTCCTTCTCAGGGAGCAACTTTACCTGGATTTCAAGTCCTCCTTTCATCATTTTCCTGGTGCACTGTGACACAGATGGTGTGAGGTAATTTTATGCACTCCATCTAAAAGCATCAGTTCCCCTTTTCATTGACCAATCCAGGCTGTTCACACAAAGGAGACACATTGGTGATTTATCTGGTGTAGTACAAATCAAGACTAAACAAAAGCAATTCATTCCAAATCAGGACCTAGCTCTGAGCTGGAGAAACTCAGCTATCTCTTGATTGTTGCAAAAGCAATCACCATTTTTCTATCTTGTTTTCCTCCCTCCTCCACTAAAAATAGTGGGGGGAAAGTATTCAAAGAACTGTGGAAGTGTAAAGTTGCTGAGTAGCAAGTATTTGATCACTTGATCTCAACTCTTTTAAGAAGGTAACTGTACTGGAGGTGGAGGGAAGGGGGGGGAATCCAATCACTTTAAATATATGCAGTAATAAGCTCTTCATTTCAACGTACAAAATTTTGTCCTAATTGAAAATATATTTGCTAAATTATCATATAATTTATTTGCAAGTGAACAATTTAAGTAACATGAAATGATACCAATTGCTTGGCTGGAACTTGTGAAGTTTTCCTGGTATGTAAGTAATACTTTACTAAGATGTTTCAGAACATAAAAAGCAAAATCAATGCTGGAAAAAAATGTTCTTTTTGTTCTAGGGTCTGTGTTTGGAAAATATTGCCATGTAGCATTTATGGTAACAGCTGTACGGTTAAACTTTAGGCACAAACTGAACTGCAGAGGATCTGCTGCATAAATAAAATCCCCATGGCAACTAAATGTGCTACTAGATAACAGAGAAAAAAGGATTTATGTGTTTGCTGAGCTGTCTTGCCCTAAAGGAATTCTCCAGGCAAACGCAGGCCACCTGCCACATGTTATATTAAGCTCAGCCTTCTGGACTTATTTTCAAATCCACAGCAAAAAGGTTCAACTACTTTTATTTGGAAGTTTCATTGTTCTTGATTCCCAACCCCTCCAAAAATAAACAATTCATTTTTCAACTTGCCTGCTGTATTTTGCCCTGGATACAAAAGATAATTAATGAATTTGTTTGTGCTCCTAAACATTTTGTTGATCTTACTGAAATAACAAGCATATGTATAACAAAAAGTTTTTTTTAACTTGTGTATTTGTAGATTGTGTAAGGTTAAAAAAAAAAACCCGAAATATATAATTCACCTTCTCTAACATAAGGTAGACTGTACGTTAGAAGAACAGTGGTTAATAAGGAAGTTTTGAAGATAAGGAATACAGAAGAGCAAGATGAACCTCTTCTGTAAATTTGGTATATATAAAATATTTACAATTACTTTTTTCTTGAAGGAAAGTGGGGGTCATGAACACTCTAGGATTTTGTTACGGTGTTATTAACTTTAAAATAATTACTTGAAAATGTTTTTTTTAATGTTTATTTATTTTTGAGGGAGAGAGAGAAACTGTGAGCAGGGGGAGGTGCAGAGAGAAAGAAGGGGACAGAGGATCCAAAGCAGGCTCTGGGCTAACAGCAGAGACCCCGATGTAGGGCTGGAGCTCATGAACCATGAGATCATGACCTGAGCCAAATTCAGCCACTCCACTAACTGAGCTACCCAGGTGCCCCGTGTTTGTTTGTTTGTTTTTTTCTTTTAAGTACATTTCCCCACCTCCAATTCCTGTATGTAAAGATACTTGTTGTTAATACTGAATATTTAGGTCTATAATACTGCATTAGTATATAGTATTAAAGTACCTTTGAATATGTTAAAATACAATGTGACACAGAGTATTGAACTTGAAGAAAAAAAAAAAAAAAAAGAAAAATGCCTTACATTGCAGTCATTCAACCCAATTCCTTACAAGAAAATGGGGAAATCAACTAGAATATGTGTCCACCAATCTGAGGTCTACTTCAACTCTGATAAAAAAAAAATTGCCCTTTCGGGCTCTGTGCTGACAGCTCAGAACCTGGAGCCTGTTTCAGATTCTTTGTCTCCCCATCTCTTGGCCCTTCCCATGCTCGTGCTCTGTCTCTCTCTCTCAATAACAAATAAACGTTAAAAATTTTTTAAGAGAAAACAAGAAAAAAGGGGCACCTGGGTGGCTTAGCCGGTTAAGCGTCCAACTTTGGCTCAGGTCATGATCTCTCGATTTGTGAGTTGAAGCCCCACGTCAGGCCCTGTGCTGACAGCTCAGAGCCTGGAGACTGCTTCAGATTCTGAGTGTCCCCGTCTCTTGGTCCCTCCTATGCTCATGCTCTCTATCTCTCAATAATAAATAAACGTTGAAATTTTTTTTTCAAAATGCCCTCATTGAAATAACATTTTTCACCTGTCAATAATCACGACTATTTTCTATTCATTAAGCTGCAGAGACATTGAAAGAGTAAGTTTAGACCATTTCTTTACTGGTTGACAAAAAGTTGAAGGGGAAAAAATGAGTTAATTGACACATAAAAAATGTAAAGGCAAACTCTGATAATCAATTTGTAGTTTTATTTACTTCTAGTGGCATGTACTAAATACAACAGAGATTATTTTCAGCTATTTAATAGTGTCAATGGAAGTGTTCATCATGATTTTATTAAATAAGCTATGCAAATTTTTAAGTTCGGATTTCAAAAGAATTTTGTTTTCTCTCAGAAACCTATGGCCTTTCGCAGGTAGATTTCTATATCATCATCTAAAGAAGGAACAAGTCTTCAAAAAGCACCTGATTTTTGCCAAACGCAAATGTGGCTATCATCAAATCTATATGAACATCACACAGTAACTCAACACCATTAACACCAAATTCTTTGCCTTCTACAGACAACTCTTGACATCTCCGTTATTACAAACTTCTCAACCATAAAGCTATTTCTTTGTCGCTATAGTACTTAACTGAGAAATAACAAGCGACTCCCCCTCAGTAGAGGTAGAGTCCTGAGGAATGCTTCTCAATCATCTGCTTCAGGTATGTCCAGGTGTACAGAAATAGCCCTCAAGTACGTTTTTGACTGTGACCCTTTGAAATCAGTCAAAATCCCCTCTGGAAGCCCTTTGTCTCCCCATCACCATAAAAATGCTTTAACACTCAGGTAATCGTTATACATTTGTTACAAAACTTAGGAATGTGTTTACTTATAAAGAACATGATATGTGGTTGTATATTACAAAGCAGTGACCCATTAACACTTTCTAAAGATCAGTATTGATTGAATATTTTGGCAACAGATAGTACACCAAAATACCCCTTTCTTTTCTTCTGGAAATATTGGACTGTATGTTCCACATGCCCTTGCAATTGAATGTGGCCACGTGACTTGGTCCCAGCCAATAGAATATGAGCAGAAGCGACTGTGTGCTACTCTAGGCCTGGACCATCACAAGCTTCCCTGGGCAATGTGACTCGCTCTCCCCTGCTCCTAGGCAACTGGGTAACAACACCCGGAGTGATTCTGGAAGCCTGGCATAGTATTTTTTGTCATATGGGTCTCTGAAATGACTGAGAGAAACAGGAACTTCCTATCCACCCATTACAGGCATGCTGGAAAGTTCTAAAATAACCAACAATGGTGTTCTTAAAAGTTTAGTTGTTAAATCAGTTACCATGACCCTAATATAACGTTTACCTTAGTAATTTATTCCAAGCTATTTTAAACCAAGACATTCATAAACAGCCCATCAACTACATAAATTGGGGAGAGGTTACACATGCATACATATTTTCATACATATATAATATCTATATATATATGTGTGTATGTGCGTATGTTTATGTTTACTTATTTATTTCAGAAGTTATTTACATTTGATTCCTATTTGAACTACAACACATGCTCATCTCGGGAAGTTCTTGAGAAATTATGCAAATTACTACACAGTATTTCTAACAAGGGTTAGCTCTTGTTGTAAACTGAATCAAAAGTTACTTCATAAAAACCAAAGTGGCATACATACTGTTTAACTTCCACATTATCAGCTAAGTATGTATGGAGATAATGCAGCAAAGCACTGAGCTATAATGTCTTTGTGAGTCAACTGGAAAACTACTCTTACTGAACAGAGTGGTGTTTTGAGTGAGCTCCTAAAAAAAAACCCACTTAAAAGAAACCTAGTGGCTTTACCAAGGATTTTAAAACTGACTTTGTTTTTAAGGGAAATAGCAATGTGGATACGTTTCCCATCTGTATATTCTGAACAACAGGTACTGAAACATGACCATTAAAATATTTGAGACAGACCTTGGAGTCTACTAAAACGTAGACATCTTTTACCAGAAGAGACATTTTCAAATCTATGAAACCAACTTGTAAACCGAAGAGCCAGCAGGGAGATTCCTCCGTTACAGTAAATTAGACTAAATCATCAAACACACACAGGTCACCTTTTTAACATTTTCTCTGTCTTAATTACAAGCCACTACTCAGAGAAACTTCAGACAAACTAGTCCAAGTTTCTCCCAAGACAAATCATGGTAGACGGCATTTAATAGAATCAGGATACAGTGATGACTGCCTCCTAGAAAATTCCGAAAGCAGCTTTTTGGTTGTTTATTTTCAGAGGTCTGGTTTTTAAATAGTATGCATTTCTTCGGCACTTCCTTCACTTGATCTCTCTACCTTAGTCCAGACAGTACACCATATAGGGCACACGCGGTGCCTTTTATCGTCACACTGCTTTCTCCTCTCAAAGACGCTGTTGGTCCACCACAATCTCAGACTCAGAAGAGATGTCTAACGGCATCAGCATTACGTGTTCACCGGGTGAATTTTTAAACATACTTATAGTCATAGGCACTCAACAAAAGTAGACGGGACTGCACACTTGATCTTTCTTGCTCTACTGACAAAGCTTTGGGAAGAGTAATCTGAACTCCCTGCACTGAAATCCTTGCCAATCCTTTTTTCCTGAAACATTTGAAACCTGGTTTCTGATACCTTCACTGTGTTAAAATGTGGGGGTTTTTTTGCCTCCAAAGATAAGAAGTAACCCCCCAAAGATCAAAACCAACAGGTTTCTCTCAGTCCACTGTCTTCAGGGCCTTCCTCTGATCAATCCCTTTACAATATTATTTTAATATACCCAAAGCACTCTGAAATAATACTGGTCCATGGTAAATATTCAATAATGTAGCAATGTCACCAGCGTTTCTCCTCAAAATTCTGTCTCATGTCTTCCCTGGGATAGCAATCTTAATCTTTTCTAGCCCTGATTAGTTTGTCATGATCATGAGCTCCTTCTCTTCCTATCTTTTAATTTTTTAATGTTTTTTTAAATTTATTTTTGAGAGAGAGACAGAGCATGAGTGAGGGAAGGGCAGAGAGAGAGAGAGGGAGACACAGAATTGGAAGCAGGCTCCAGGCTCTGAGCTGTCAGCACAGAGCCCAACACGGGGCTTGAACTCATGAACCATGAGATCATGACCTGAGCAGAAGTTGCACGCTCAGCCAACAGAGCCACCCAGGCACCCCACTCTTCCCATATTCTAAAGTCAACTTTTCCATAGCCTGTTTGCCCAGATCTTTTCTCATTGTACTACCGATTTTTGCATCTCCTAGCATTATAACCTAGGCTAACACACATGGTCTCTAGATGTTGCATATTCTATTAATGAGACCTCTTTCACAGAAGTTCCTTCCTTAATTTCTTGACTTGTAATCCTGCTTGGCTTTCTCTTGGGCTGTTGTAAATGTCAAACTGGATTTTTTCAATACGTATAATTCAACAAACACCACAGATAAAGTAAGCCCAAAATGTGCCTGCTAAAATCCTTATTACTATAGCCTAAGTAAATGTAAAGGCTCAGATAGAGAAGGAAGTTCTCATTTGTTGATTGCATTTGTATGATTGCATTTTTCAGTCATTACTGATGACTTATAAGATGCACCCTTTGACTAAACCACAAAATTTGCCAAATCCCCAAGTCTTCTGTAAGGCAGTAACCTTACCACTCTGTTAGTGTCTCACAGATTCTCAGTAGCACAGCATCATGCTGCTTTAATCCATGTGCATTTGATTTCAAATGTCTCTCTGCATATGAATCCCAGGAAGCAGAAGAAATGTGCTGAATAGCATTAAAAAGCTAGGAACTGTGCAGGCCTTCAATAGTGTATTTTTTTAAATGATTCAAAGTAAGTTCAAACTAACCCTTCTGTGTTGGGAAACCTGAACATTAATAATAGAGTATTAATGTAATAATGGAATATTGCTCCTGGGGATATAAATTATAAAGTGAGTTGGTTTGCTTTGTGAATTACTATAGCAAATTCAATCTAAGATGACAATGGGACCATTTTGAAATAATTCTAACATTTCTTTTTAAGAGCCAGGATTCTTAATAAAGCAACTGTGCCAATTAGCTATTATTATCAGCTTTGAAACCATCCTTCTATGCTCTGCCCTGTGCTGCTGGGGCCGGCAAACCCCATTTCTGCTTGGCCAGATGCTCCATGTAGGCAATGCCAGGGGGGGGCAGGGAAGAGAGACAGCAGGATTGAAAGAGGAAGCCCAGACCTTCTCTCTCTGCATTTCCTGGCTGGTTTTATTCACCCCAGCAGTGTTTCTTCACCCCAATAGTAACAGTTCCTTCCAATGGCAACAGCTGAACAGTTTGTTATTTTCCTAACACTTGCTGAATCCGTCTCATCGCCTGCCTCCTCAGAGACAGGAGCACAAGCTGGTCGTCGTCCCCTATTCAGAAGACTTATCTCAGCTGAATGGGGTCTCTCCTCCAAGCTTCTAAAGCTTATTAATTCCATCTGCCTCTCTTGTCTCTCCCTGCCACCCAGTCCTGACTGTAGTACTTGCTTCCCAAAATTCTTACCTACATGATAAGTCACATTCTCATTTTATGCTAGTTAAGAACTTTACACTTAGTCACTAACTTTCTTATATTATTTTTTCTCTGTTCAAGTAGCTGGGGTTGTTATGATCTCCAGAATGGATCTACTGATACAGGAAAGTATGTAGTACATTCCATTTAATCTTAGAGTTTCCAAAGTGTGTTCTATTGATTAATGTTGTATAATACTTTAAAAAATTGCAAAGGCTTTTGTGTCGAACAAGGTTAGGCAAACAGTCTATCACACACAACCTTCCCATGGTCTATTATTATGTAATTTAGAAATGAATCAATTAAATTTTTTAAGAAATTTTACTGTAAAAATGCTTTCACTCACTATTTTCCACACTTATTTCAACCTGGAAACCTTCTTTTAAATAATTCTTATTAGCATTGTAGAACTTGAGGTCAGTAGAACACACTTTGAGGCGAATGTTAGTCTTGGTTGAATGTTAAATTTATAACCCAATTAAATCATTTTATATAGGCAGATCATAAAACATCAGTCCTACATAAAAATCTGTAGGCTAAATATTTAAATGTTTAACATTTTCAAGCACTCAAATTATGATACATTAAGCAAGATTACACATGCATATTTAAGTGTCTATACTGCACACATATATATAATTTGTATACATATAAAATTTATATATACATATATAAATGTAAATATATATGTAAAATTTGTCTTATACTTCTTAAATAAATTGGGTATTAAGATTAGGTCTTGAAATGACTTCTGCGAAACAGAAGTCCTCAGTCAACATAATATATTGTAACCTAATCAGCAAAACACTACTGCTGGAAGCTATTAGCCAGGACATAGAGTCTTAAAGAACTGGTGTCCAAGTTGTACTTAGGTTAGTCTACTTGTTTTCTAACTATTAAAATCAACATCTGAATGTATAGATGCATTTATACATAAAAGGTTATGAGTACATGACTATAAATGTAAAAGAGATCCGTATGCTCCCATAAATGGCATTGCTGTACAATGCTAAGGCCCAGCCCAGTTTAATCTCTGCCCAATGGAATATGTGAAACAGACTTTATACTCTCGCCACAAGCAGCCCCTAATAGTTCAAACATAAATAATCATGCAGGCTTGAATATACACTGGGAAAATTAAATGATTTTTGTAATATCTAAAGCACTATTTTGTTTAAATAAAGAAAAACACTGGAGTCTCATTATAGTATTTCCTGGTATGCTAATACTTGGATCTACAGTTATCAGTCTATAAATGCAATTCCTAGAAGCCGTAAGAATGTAATAAAACTTTTTGGAGCATAACTGCTTGAGGAAAGGCAGTAAGTTAGGGTTATATACCTAACACCTTAAATCTTTACCCAAACAAAATCAACAAAAAGCCTATATGCTTAGTAGTTATCACCCCCATTTTATAGATGAGGAAGCTGAGGTTCAAACATGTATAAACTTCCTTCTAATGACACAATTTCTATTTGCTAGAGTTGGAAATTGAAACTCCATTCTAACCTCATGCTCATTTAGCAAGTACCTCTTCTGTGACACAATCCTCAATTCATATGGGTCTTTGAAATAGCAAATGATTGTGGTAATATAGAGATGTTCCACTGCATTTCAAAATTGGTTCAGGCAATGTGTTTCTTTATTATTACCAGGAACAGTTTATTGGACTTTGTAATAAATCAAATCAAGACTGTAAAGAAAACAAGATAAAACAAAATCCTCTTCACAAACACATAAAAAAAACCAGTATAAGTTTTACTCTAACTTGATCTTTGTTAGATGCGATCACATAAAATACTCCACCAATAGATATGACAAATGCACTTTATATTTCAATGTGTCAAACCATTTCAATGCTCTGAAACTATGTTGAAGCTGGCAGGCAAGCAGACTATATTAAATTTTTCTCTGGAATCGACTTCAATTCAAGACTGAATTATTGGAATTTTAGTGACCCTAAAAAAGGCTGTCAGAAATGATATTCAACACAGAGTTTTCAAATCTAATGCTCTATTACACATACTTCACATAAAATAATATAGTTTCAATATAAACAAACCAGTCAAAAACAACATTCTATTTGTTCTTGTAATTTTGCACACATTTTGATATTGATTTGTCACAGCAGATTCTTAAATGTATTTTCTTCTTAAGAGAAAACTCACAGGCTATACTGTATAACTCAATCGTTTGTTTGAACACGATGCAGTTATGATGCTTGCCCAAAAGGTTTCTTTTGTTTTTAAAACACCTCAGCACAATCAACAGGTGGCTATAGTCATTAGCAGGCCTGGATTTCTTAAGATTACTTTTGTTGTTTTGTTTTGCACATGATACACAATAGTCTTAAGTGATTTCCAGCCATAAACAGCCAGTTGTCCAATTAGCCATCAGTGATGGAGGAGACGGTTCGTCTCCGCCCTTTAGCTCTGGAAGGCGGACAGGCATCTTTCACCGCACTGAAATCCGGAAGATGGGAATATACAAAGCAATTAAATTTTGAATTTATTCTAACCATTAAAAACATGTTATTTTTTTACATAAACTCTACCCCCCCCAATGTGGGGCTCAAACATCAACATCAAACATCAAAGAATCACACACTCTACCGACCAAGACATTTAGGTGCCCCTAAGAACTAAGTATTCACATAGATGTGCATTCAGCTGTGTGATTGCCACTGCTCCTGACACTTGGTACTTCACACAGTACCAGTACCACATACCCGGAGAAAAAGGTTCAATCTCAAGAAGTGTTGATATAAGAAAACTGGGAAATAACATGGGAAGCCAGTTTGCTATCCTGTAAACACCTCTTTTTAACCCTCAACCACTTGATAGAAAATACATTTGTTCATACTGCATGAAGCTATAGTTGTGTATCTAACTTGGTCATTGGATTGTTCAGCCTGGTGACAGCGAGAAAGTAACTGGAGGGATCCCGTGGTCAAGACTCTAGTTCAGAAGGAGGCCTACTTAACTCCCCAGCTCCCTCTTGGTAAATAGCGAACACCCACCAGCAGCCTTCACCCTGCCCAGAGGCACCAGAGAAACCGACTATACAATGGCCAATGCCACTCAAACTCCAGTGATAGCCAAAGGGCCCTCAACCCACTCCTGAAGATAGAAAAAACCAATGTGCACACATATGGACACACCCACACACATTTATTTTCAGATAGATCATTTTAAGAGATTCCTTTTCTTCTTCGTATTAAGGGAGAAAGTCTACCTGGTTCAGTAGCGCCCAGAAATGAAGTATTAGGAAGTTGTATGGTATTCTTGGTTTTGTATCATTTTATTGTGTGAACTGACGCAAGTCGTTTAGACTTCCTGTATATCAGTCTTGAGGTAAGCAGGTGGTTAATATCTGCCTTCTGTAATTATTTTCTGGAAATAGAACAATCTAAAAATTATTGATCACGATTTTTTCTCACCCATGAATCCCTCCTTTTTAATGTGTGGAAGGCACCAAAGACCCCATGTTTGCAAAATCTGGAGGCCGTACGTTTACTCTCAAGTCAAAGGTTTTACGGCATTGGAAAATAATTTGTCCATGTTTTCCACACATATATGCACACAAAGGTTTGTTGAAAATCCTTTAGCCAATATGAGTAAAATACAGAAAATGAGTAATTCAGCACTTAACACTCCTGAGAAAACTGTTGGGAGAACTTTTCCTTAAATTCCAGTGCCTGGAGGGGCACCTGGGTGACTCAGTCGGTTGAGAGTCTGACTCTTCATTTGAGCTCAGGTCATGATCCCAGGGTCGTAGGATCGAGCCTTGTGTCAGGCTCCTCACTGAGCTTATAGCTTGCTTCAGATTCTCTCTCTCTCCCTCTGCCCCTCTGCTCCACTCACACACTCACTTTCTCTCTCTCTCTTAAGTCAAAAATAATAAAAATAAATTCAAGTGCCTGGGAATATAATCTAAGGGATTCTAGTCAGGAAAATGCCACAACACCCATCTCTAAAAAGTTGTCACCTGTATGGTTTGTTAATTGTGTTCATGACTAGATGTTCATATTGGTTAGCATGCACAGTAAAAACAAATTTCATATTCAACTCTGTCATCACTTCTAATAAAATATTATCATTACCTTGTGCTTAAGGTAACAGCTTTTCTCATTTTAGAGGAGTTACCTTGTGGCAGTCTGAGACGCAGTCATATTCCTCATCTTCCAAAAGGTTCAACCACTGAATCTAATGATTTGCTGTTTCCCCTTTTTATTTATCTATTTATTTTCATCAACACAACTCGTGATACATAACAATCCTGAAAATGTCACTTTAGCCCAGTTAGGATCATCCTGGCTCCCACACATGGGATGAACCCACATTGGGTGTGAACCCACTTGGATGTGAGCTGATAAGCGCCATTGGGCAGCACTTTAAGTATCAACAGACTTCTTTTCAACTGGTGCTATTATCCTTGTGACAACCTTAGTAATCATTCCCCGAACTAGAGACTTAGGGATAAACGTAGTCCCTTGAAAATGATGCCTAGTGCTTTAGATACTAAGACTGCCTTTTATTTTCTTACATAATCATTTCCAAAATCTTACAAAGGGGAAGGGAAATTCTATTTTGGATAATTGTGTTTGCATATCAGTATAAAGAAATGTCTTCAAAAAAATTTCGAACTTTGATCACAGCAAAGATATGAAGAGACCACTCATTCTAGGCTTCCTAGCTCCAGAATGTACTGGGCTTAAAGCAAGCTGGTATCCAACTTTGACTGACTTTATTTTGTGTAACTATTCCAGTATCACAGGCAATACAGTTGATATATCCCTGATATCAAGCTTCCAAGAAGCAGCAAAGGACATTTCTCCCCATCTAATCTATTCTTTAATAGGCATAATCTTGAAAGACAATAGTCAGTTAGACTAGCAAAGACTCATCAGTCTGACCCATGTCCTTGCTAGGCTTTAAGATTTGATTTTGTTTTTCCAGGAGCATATTTTTTAATCAAAATTCTCCATAAATTTTATGTGTTCAACACCCATGCATGCATTATTAACATAGCACCAATTGCTACAACTGGAACAGACTTGGGACTAATTAACACTAAGCTTGATCCTGCAATTTATCTGCATAGTATCTACTGTTGCCTAAGTCATTCTAACTAAGAGTAGTTTTTGCTGTGTTTTAACAGTCTATGTAATCTAGCTCAAAGTGTTAAAGCCAGATCGTAATCTGTAGTCAGATACACAGTTTAGAACATGGAAGGGAGTTCAGAACTGAACACGTTGCTATTCAAGGCATCGATGTGGACAACAGAAAGGTCAGATTATGTGAACCATCACTACTGTGGTAGTTCTTTGCTTTATTTCCTACTACACTGCTCTCATTCAGTTTTCTCAGCCTTAAAATGGATTAAGAGTCCTAATTTATGCATTTTTTATAAATGAAATTTAACACGCCCTGAGATAGTGTAGAAAGACTGTATTGTCAGTTATATAGGTGATATGATTATTTGCAAATATAATTATAGATTTTCATTTGATCATTTAAAAACATGACTATAATCTGTTTTATATGTTATAATTAGTGATTTTTTTTTAATGTGTAGTTTTGAGAGAGAGAGACAGAGCACCAGTGGGGGATGAACAAAAAAGAGAGGGAGACACAGAATCCGAAGCAGGCTCCAGGCTCTGAGCTGTCAGCACAGAGCCCAACACAGAGCTCAAACCCACAAACCATGAGATCATGACCTGAGCCGGAGCCGGTCGCTCCAACGACTGAGCCACCCAGGCGTCCCAATATAACTGGTGATTTTTAACCTTTCTATTTCTTACAAAAATAGATTACTGAAATGCATACACACACACACACACACACACACACACACACACACACACACACACTTCTGCAAGATACATTGGATGCTTTCCCATAAACACCTTCTAGATGCATTCTAGTTTGATTAGTAAAACCTCCCTCAAGCACCAGTTAACAGACCAACCCTCATTATCAATGCTTACATGCTTAGTGAATACATATCTGCATCTTCATAAACTGAGCTGTGTCTACAAAGTCAAATAAACCAAACAAGAAAATGGGCACCATATTTTTTAAGATCCATCCCAACTGCAAAACATACTCAATTGTCTGATAAATTGGTTAAAATTGGTGCCACTAGAATTGAGTCACTGAAGAGTTTATTTCTGTCACCATATTAACTGTGTCATGTAGCAATTGCACCTAATGAACTTAATGTGGCTTATGGCCATGCACTGCTTCCTCTCAGAAACAACATCTAAATGTTCTTGAGTCTGGCCAACTGGCATTCAACACAATCTCAGTAGATGCACACAGACAACTAACATTCCACGCTGGCTTCTGTCTAACGTATTTTTATTTCATGTTTTCTCAAAAGGTAAGATGTTTGCCCTAAAATGCTCTGCAGCTTTTAAAAATAAAAGAGCCACAGAAAATATCCGGCTTCTTTTTAACAAGTTCACTGCACATAAAATTTCTATAACTCACAACAGTGTGGGTGAAAAGGAATTTCAAATAGAATTAATCACAAATGCAGCAACTTACGGACTTTTACCCATGTGAACTAAAAAGGAATCATCCTCTGAAGGAGAACAAGTAAGGGAGGAAAACAAGCTCAAGACTTAAAAAAAAAAAATCACTTGGACACATCAATAAATTTTTAGAATGATACTAAAGCTATACTGTAATGCTCTACTCTATGGGGTTCTCAAGGACCTTGTTATAAGTGAAAGTGTTAGAACAAGGTCCTTCTGATATTTACAGAAATGAACTCACCGTACACGGAGATGCAATGTTCAACATTACAGTGAGTCTGCAATGTAGCTGGAGAGCCGTATCGATTTTTTATACTGTTCTACACTTTTGCTTTTTTCATTTTGTGTTTCTTCAAGGCAGATTCCATAAGGTTTTAGGGGTAAATGTGAGCTCTTCTCATCAACAGTTTATTTAAATTTTGGAGAGTTTTCCTTTTCTTCACACAATGTCCCCACTCTCTTCCTTTTGCCACATAGAAGCTTTCTGCCCAATACTGCCCCCCCTGAAATTTCTCCCTCACGGAGCTCCGAAGACATAGCCTTCCTCAAAAAAGTCTAAATAGGACCATCATTATTCCCCTCTCCCCAGCAAACACAAAATAGTTTCTGGGAAAAAAACATCCTTCGTTTCTGCCCACATGTGTTGGAACTCATCTCTAGATGATGCTACTGCAACTCTGTTCCCGTCCAATCACTCTCAACACAGCCAAGTCTCTGCTCTTCCATGACGGAGCAGGGCTGACCTCAAAATAAAACTTTAAAGTCGAAAGCTAAGGCAATTAAAATTTCACAGTGCAAATAAATCTTGCCAACTGCTCTTTGCCAGTATCTTCAAGGATGCTATTTCTCTACAACTGATCATACTAGAAATGGTATTTAGCACCTTTTAACCCCAAGGACATCAAAGTTGTCAAAGCATAAACATATAGGACAAATTCAACTCTGTAGTAATACCGAGGTAAACCAGGCCCTGGAATACCATATAGAACAGCACTGTGTTCAAGGTTGATAGTAACTATGCAGAGCACAAGGGCAAAGCTGTCAGGTCATGTCATGACCAATCCTGGTGTAGCCGAGAAAAGATCCACGAGTAGGCTCTATGACCGCAAACACTCCTGGGAAAGTACTAGCATCAAGAACTCTACTGACCTATGGCCAAGTCCCCAGACGGAAAGAGCATTAGCAAATATGCACGGGGAAACAAGCTCCTTTTCTGGGGCCAACAGAGTACCCTGAGATGAACCAGGCCAGAGGTACAGGTGGAAGAGGGTACCGTGTATCACTAGAGCCTGATTTTCAGGACCACTCACTGAATCAGGGCATACAGAAGCCATATCCTATCTCCAGAATTTTAACCCAATTTTCACACACGGAACATGTTTTTCACCACACATTGGGGATGTTCTTCTAGCTAAAATTTCTTTTTTAATTTTTTTAAATATTTTGAGAGATAGAGACAGAGACAGAGACAGAGACAGAGAGAGAGAACACCTGTGAGCAGGAAACAGGGGCAGAGGGAAAGGAAGACAGAGAATCCCAAGCAATCTCCATGCTGTCAGTATAGAGCGCAACACGGGCTCAATCCTAAAACCGTGTAATCATGACGTGAGCTGAAATCAAGAGTCCAATGCTCGGGGCACCTGGATGGCTTGGTCGGTTAAGCGTCTGATTTCAGCTGAAGTCATGATCTCACGGCTTGTGAGTTCTAGCCCCAAGTCAGGCTCTGTGCTGACAGCTCAGAGCCTGGAATCTGCTTCAGATTCTGTGTGTCCCTCTCTCTGCCCCTCCCCCCCCCAAAAGAAACACTAAAAAAATTAAAAAAAAAAAAAAAAAAAAAGAGTTGGATGCTCAATCAACTGAGCCACCCAGGCGCCCCATTCAGCTGAAATTTAAACCATCCTATTTTTTAGGACAAAAATATGTCCATTTTCAGGTAACTAAATGAAGTAGACACAAGGCCTGCAGACTGCTACAGTGAAACATAACAACGTGACATGCAAAAATAGCTGTTGCCATGCATACACAAAAACGGGAAAATTAAGCAATTACCTTAATAAATCAGATTGGGGGCGGGAAGAAGAACCAGAACCACCCCTTCAACTAAGTTTTCCTTCTTTTCATTTGAATCAGAACTTATCTGGGAAATGCTCTTAAGGGTACAACCTCAGGAGCCAGCCACTTCCACAGGTCTGGGCCTCCTTCCCCCCTTCCCACATTCCCCCTCTTCACTGTGCTGGCAGCAGGGGCTTTATTGTATGTTGCATCCTTCCGGTTTGGCTAGTCTGGGGTCTTGCGGTGTTGCCTTAACTCTCTCCTATACAGTATCCAATAAAAATAGTAGGAGTAGCTAACATTTAAATATTTTTTTATTTTTTTACATTCATTTATTTTTGAGAGACAGAGCATGAGTGGGGGAGGGGCAGAGACAGAACAAGACACAGAATCTGAAGCAGGCTCCAGGCTCTGAGCTGTCAGCACAGCCTGATGCGGAGCTTGAACTCAACCAACAGTGAGATCATGACCTGAGCCGAAGTTGGACACCCAAATGAACCACCCAGGTGCCCCGAGAATAACTAACATTTATAGGGGACTTTTTGGGTATGCCAGATATTTTACATAATTATTCACTTAGTCCTCTAAGCAGCTCTATAAATTAGTTTCTACTTTATCTCCATCTTACAAATGAAGAAGTTTCCCCAAAGGTTAAGCAAGGTGTTCACAGCCACAAGCTTAACAGATCCATGATCTGAACCCAGTTGTTCTAATGAGTCACAACACTCAACCACTAGTGTATATGGTTCTGTGTGGCAAGGTGGGTTTTCCTGATCCTCTCTTTCTCCCTCATTCTCCGTTCCCAACACCACCCTCACTCATGCAGTGTGTTCTACCCCTAGCTAGTTTTTGTTTGTTGTCAAACTGGGAAACAACCTCATAAACCTGTCCACAGTAAAGTCCTAACAGCAGATGACTGTATGGAAAATGGATTTGAATAGGGCTGGGCAGAACTGGAGGAAGGGGAACAATTAAGAGACTGATTCAGGCAAGAGACGATGGTGGCTGTGATGGGTTATGGGAGAGGGAATGGAGAGCTGTCCAGATCCGAAAAGCGTTAGGAGGTACCTGATTGAACATGGGGCAGAGAATGGAAATGGAAGCACCAACAATAATGCCTCAGTTGATGGCTTGTGAATTGGGTTAATAGTGACGCCGTATGTTTTAAGAGAGAACAGGGAAGAGGAACGGGTTTTAGCAGGAGCTACAGAGTTCAGTTTAGGAGTCCAAGTCATTTGGAACTATTGGACATTTGTGAGCAACAGAATGTTGGATGATTAGGTCTGACACTCAGGAGACATAAAGGGGACAGGGACAGAAATTTGGTCACATGAAGCATAATAATCTAAACTACAGAAGTAGATGTTACTGGCCCAAATTCCAAAATGTTACTCTGAGACTGATTCTAGGTATTTCTTTCACTAGAGGGTCAGCAGGCTCAACCACCAACATGCTTCCTATACCTGATCAGTCCACCCCCTTCCTATGATGAAGCAACTACTTTGGGAATTTCTAACAGTACACACAGGTTTAAAAACCCAATTTTTAAAACCTTTAAAAATACTTCTTCAATTGCTATTTGTACTCTCAACAAACCACTGTGTGGCACTTTTTATTCAGGTTTTACTATTTTAAGTTATTGTTGTTCATATGATACTCCCTGAATATACTTGTTTAAAATACATCCATGCTCTCTTCCTCTAAATTACATATATTTCAGTCTTAAGTATTTACAGCTTTTCCTTTTTTAAAACAATTTTAATGCTTATTTTTGAGGGGGGGGGAGTGGGGGGGCAGAGAGAGAGAGGGAGACACAGAATCTGAACCAGCTTCCAGGCTCTTAGCCATCGGCACAGAGCCCGTCGCAGGGCTCGAACTCAGGAACCGCGAGATCATGACCTAAGCCAAAGTCAGACGCTTAACCAACTGAGCACAGGCACTCCCATAGCTTTTCCTTTTTAATGAACCCTGCTAACCAACAGGCCCAGTAACAAGTTAACAGTTACTTCTATTAGAGGCCATTTTTAAAATAGAAAAGAAACTAAACAAGGCTTCAATTGGCACACATTTAGAAATGTTCATGTATTAGATATCACCATGTGCACTTGTCTATGTATGTTTGTGCATGTGCTTGATTACAGGTGTGTGTGCACCTATATGTTTGGTGAAATTGTTGTGGAGTCTAGCTGTTTTATAAAGAACTAGTCACATGATCCTCAATACTCTTCTAACTAGGAACACTGCATTACAATTTATTACCTTACTGATGACCCTTCAAATGTAATAAAGAATCCAGTAAATCAGAATAATTGAGAATTCAGGGCTGTTTTAAGTTCAGCCTCGCATTATGTAATAATATGATAAAACATATCAAGCTCAACATTTACCTTCATAGAGAACGATATATTCCCACACGTTGGAGGCACCCATTTATAATCAACAGCAGAAACTCAACGACTTGAAACATAATAGCACAAACTGCAGAGACTAGAATTTGAGGCTGGTTTTCTAGAAAAATTAAAAATAAATTCCCACTTTTATTAAAACTGAAGCTAATTGCTTATCCTGTAAAAATTTAGATCACGGGATATAGACATGCATTAGGAGTAATGTATGTTCCAGAACTTTTACTAATTCGGGCTGTCTTCCAGCTAACTTCACAAATATGAATTTTTCTCTAAATTAGATTCTCAAATTAGAATTATCTTTTTAAATTACTATTGAATGAGAAAATAGGTAATAGCTAACCAAAAGTTTCATGTTACCCCCTTGCAATATAAATGTAGCTACAATGTCGAAGTACATTTTCTATTACGAATAAAGCAATAGATGCCAGTATGTATCACGTACCTTAAGAAATGATGGGCTCTGTAGATGTCAATTATTTACATAGCTCATAATGCTGCTTCTTTGCTAGGTAAAAGTAAGTCTTAAAATAGTCATGACTAAAATTTCTAAGAATGGCTCAATTAATTAATGGATCAGCAAAAAGCCTCTCTACTGCAACTTTGTACCTTAAATTCCAGAAGAGATAACATTGGTGGTTTAAAGCGAAGGTGATTGTTCACCATAGGAATACCTACTTTCCCAGTATTACTCTCAGTTCACAATGTTTAAAATGTCTCATTAGCAAGGAAATGGGTGATCATTTGTAAATAAGATTATTCCTTTCTGAACCCAGAACAATCAATCATTAAGAGCACTGACCACCCCAGACATTTCACAGAGGCAAAAAAGTGAGTTAGGCCAGTTCTGTAATTTGGGGGGCTACATAAACTTGTGTCAATATCTAGAGGTCCTCAATAGAATAAGTTACTCATAAACCAAAACTTGTTCATTATTTTTCTATTAAAAAAACAGGGGGAAACTCAGGTTTTAGAAACCCCACCATTTCCTTAGTGGAGTATTTCCCTTCTACTCACCATCCTCCCTCCAGTTTGGAGCCCAGTAGTTACAAAGACAAGCATGTAAGAGTATAAGCCAAGTAAAGGCATGGTCCTGCTAGTGATTTTCCATATTCAAACACTGTGAAATTGGTTATTGTTAGATACTTCGATAGCTGTATGTTGAAGTACATTATTTAATAATATCAGCTCTTCCTATTTTGCTTTTTACCTATAACAGACCTCCAACTATTACCTGGGTTAAACATCTTATATAACTTTATGCATCCTTGTACTATACATGGTCCTCTTCAAGTGTAATTCCTGAGCTAATTATAAATACTATTTAGTTATCACTTAAGGATTTTTCTTTTTTTTAGGCTTATTTACTTATTGTGACAGAAAAAGAGAGCCCCTAATTATTTTTCCTTTACTGAACAAAGTTTCTTTAAAACAAACAAAGCATGCTCTGAGGTTCAGGTCATGATCCCAGGGTCATGGGATTGAGCCCCATGTCGGGCTGCATGCGGAGTAGGGAGGCTGCTTAAGATTCTCATCCTCTCTCTCTGTCTCATGCTGTCTCTTAAATTTAAAAATTAAAATTGATAAATTAAAAAAATAAAAATGAAATAAAACAAAACATGTTTAAACTCCAAGTATAACCGTTTCCTAGTTCTACTTCTTTATATTAAAACTCCATTTTTCCCTTATTACATGTAATGCAGAGTATTAAAGCCGGGGTTCTGAACCTAAGATTCAGAGAGTCCATGGAATGGATACAGTAGTCCTTGAGTTCTGGAAATACATGCTGAATTTCCCTGGTACGTAAAAATATGCAAAGGTGGTAATACTAAGTTGTCCACAACTTTGATCAGATTTTTAAGTCTATGTCCTCAAATTTAGTACCACATCAATGATGCTTATTCCTACTACAGCACCCGCCAAGGCTGAGCTCAGTCACAGTGGAACCAAGCAGGAGAGGTGCCATTGTTCACAGGCCAGCAGCACATGCTACAGGCTCAGAGATGAGCGGACTGTCCGACGCCTCCCTTGGGAACCCTCCATTGTCCCAGGTACAACTTCAGGATGAGAGCTGACTTGGGCCAATATTGCCTGCTTGAGATTTTTTTTTCTTAATTTTTTTTTAATGTTTATTTTTGAGACAGAGAGAGACAGAGCATGAATGGGGGAGGGTCAGAGAGAGAGGAAGACACAGAATCTGAAACAGGCTGCAGGCTCTGAGCTGTCAGCACAGAGCCCGACGCAGGGCTCAAACTCACGGACCGTGAGATCATGACCTGAGCCGAAGTTGGATGCGTAACCACTGAGCCACCCAGGCGCCCCAAGATTTTGTTTACATTAGACAAGGCCTTCCAAGGTTCCTTCTTAGCATCAGGAATGCACGGCTTGGCTACTGGAATGTGGACTGAATTTCAGTTCCCTCTAAGTACCCCCTTAGCTGGGTGCCATTGTGCAGCGCACACCAAAACCCCATTGGTTTTGGTCTCAGACAATTTCAAGAATGAACAAAGCTGCAGTTAACGTCAGCGTTCATGTCCAATCACTCTCGAGGGAAAGGGGACACTGACGCAAACGTATTCGGCTTTACTGATTCTACTTCCCAATCAGCCTCAGTTTAGAGTTTTAACCTGTGTCTACCAAATTATTACAGGCTTTTCATAATTTACCTACACTGGTTTTGTTCTCTTGCTTTTTAAGAATTAGAGACATTTAACTTAGATTGTATAAATCTAGTCTTTCCTTAAAAATAAAATCTTAAAAAAAAGTACATTATCTCTACACTCAACATGGGGCTCACAGTCATAGCCACAAGATCAAAAGTCTCATGCCCCAGTGGGGCACCTGGGTGGCTCAGTTGGTTAAGTGTCTGACTCGATTTCAGCTCAGGTCATGAACTTGAAGTTTTTGAGTTCAAGTCCCACATCAGGCTCCCTGCTGACAGTGCAGAGCCTGCTTGGGATTCTCTTTCTCTCACTCTCAAAATAAACTTTAACAAAAATTTAAAAATTGCATTTCCCACTGACTGAGCCAGTCAGGTGGCCCTGATAATGTACTCTTAAATTAGTACAATAGAGGAAAAATTATAGCTTGAAATTAGAACTTGAGTAGAATATACATTTGGCATTTACTAGCTCTGTAACTTTGAGTCTCGTTTCTTGCTTTTTGAATGTTTTATTTTTTTATTTGTTTTGAGAGTAAGAGAGAGACAGAGAGACAGAATATCCCAAGCAGGCTTCGAACCGTCAGTGCAGAGGTTGACAGGGGGCTCGATCTCACTAACTGTGAGATCATGACCTGAGCCAAAACCAGGAGTCAGATGTTTAACCGTCTGAGCCACCCAGGTGCCTCACGTCTCATTTCTTTCAAAAAGGTTATTTTAAGTATGAATAATTAGGCTAACTGTCCAGTATGATACTACCTCAAAGTCGGTAGTCCATTAGATAGTTCACCATTATCATTGCCATGATCATCTCCGGATCAGTCAAATGGCCACAATTTATAAATAGACTCCCTATAAACCCATACTGAATGTGGGGGAAATTGACTGTAAAATACGGAAATTAAAATGGATATTGGGCCCACACGTATGGTAACCTAATTTATAATTAATGGAGTACTTGTGCAAGTGGGAGTAAGCTAATGCCAGCTAAATAAAGGGTACTAGACTATTTAGACACTCATATACATCTCAACTTCATGCCATCCACAAACAGTAATTCCAGATACACTGAAGATCTACATATTTGAAGAAAAAACATGTAAACATTTTTAGGACACTAGAGTAGGCAGACCTCTTAAATAGGTCATAAATGTTTCTACATAGAAAATAAATAAACCTCAAATATTAAAGAATTTCTCTTTATTTATAGACAAAATTAAAAGAATAAAAAGATTCAGAGGGAGAGGGGATATTTTTATGTAGCAAGGAGATTTTTATCTGAAATACATAAGTAACTCCTATAAATTAATCAAAGAGGCAGATAACCCAACAGAAAATTGGACAAAAACACTTGAAAACACAAAAGTGAATACTAAACGATCACTAAACCTCAACAACTGTATTCAACTTCACTTATCACTCAATCACAATTAAAATCACACATCCACCAGAATGGCTAAAAATGGAAGGCAGAGGGGCACCTGGGTGGCTCAGTCAGTTCTGTGTTGAACTCCTGATTTCAGCTCAGTTCATGATCTTAATACTTCGTAAGATCAAGCCCCACATCAGGCTCCGTGTTGGGCATAGAACCTGCTTGAGATTCATATTCATATTCTCTCTCTCTCTCTCTCTCTCTCTCTCTCTCTCTCTCTCTCTCTCCCCCTCCCTCCCTCCACCCCTCTGCCCTTCCCCCCACTCGAGCATGTGCGCTCTCTCTCAAAAATTATAGTTATTAAATATATATCATATATAATATACATATGACCAATAAAAAGTGTTGGCAAAGATAAGGAGCCACTGCAATTCACATATATTGCTAATGGGTGTGTAATTTGGTATAGCTACTTTGGAAAACTAGCAGCATCTACCAAAGACAAACATATACAAAGCCTATAACTAATCAAGTATGCATCCAGATATATGTACATCCAGCAGAAATGAATACATGACAAAGACACAAACAAAGTTAACATCTACACTATTACTAAGAGTAGAAATCTTCACCCATAGTAAAGTTAGTAAACTGTGGTACATTTTTTTTTAACATTTATTCATGTTTGAGACACAAAGCGTGAGCAGGGGAGGGGCAGAGAGAGAGGGAGACACAGAAACCGAAGCAGGCTCCAGGCTCTGAGCTGTCAGCACAGAGCCCAACGCAGGACTCGAACTCACAAACCATGAGATTATGACTTGAGTCAAAGTTGGACAATCAAACAACTGAGCCACCAAGGACCCCAACTGTGGTACATTCTTAAAACCAAACCCTGTACAGCAAGAAGAATGAAACACTATGATGATACAAGCATACAACTCATCTCACCAACATAATGTTGAGTAAAACAAGTCAAACACAGAAGAATACACACTGTACGATTCCATTTATATGAAGTTCAAAAAGAGAAAAAAACTAACTGATCTATGGCATTAGAAGATGAAATTACCACCGGAGTGGAAAGGTAAATAACTTAAAAGGGCCCTGAACAGGTCTTCTGAGTGCTGGTGTGTTTTAATTTCTGGATTAATGTGTTCGTTATTACATTCAGGCATTACCATTTTTAGAATTTAGATCAAGTGGCAGAAAAGTAGTTAATATCTATGTTGAGACATGAAACAGGTGAGAAGAGAGTTCCAGATAACTATCAAAATGACATTTAAAATATTACTCAGTAGTGAATCAAACACTCCAACACTAAAAGAACAAGTTGCAGGGCTAAAACTTAGAGGTGCCACTGAGGAGGCTTTCATGGTCTTGAGTGACCTTCATGGAACGTCAACCTAAATATTCTGCCTGGCATACACACATACAGAAACTAACAAAAACTCTTGTTCCTAAAGACTGCCTATCTAAAATGTCAGATTATGGGTATATACTCACAATGCCAAAAAAAAGTAAAGTAATACCATAGAAATGAAGACTACATATTGAGTTCAACTGTATCATTTCCCACAGAAGGAAACTGGGCCCAGAGAAGCTAAGTCACATGTACAAACTCACAATTTTAAGTAATGACAAGACTGAGCTATCGATTCATGGCTCAGTGCTCAACCTGCTTATGGTTCTCACCAAACAGGTTGTCTCTCTCTTGTATCTACAAACTAGCTTCAGTTTTTTGTAACTGAATTGGCTTAGCTAAATTATGATTTGGCATTGCATCAATCAAGCCTGAAGATTTAAGAAGAGGCAAACTAGAGTGGACGATTTAAATATAGTCATGACAACTAATGTTTAAGAATTGGCCAAGCAGTACTTTCTAGCTGATCCAATCAATTCTGTATACATTTTACTTAGCGGTGACAAAGAATGCAGCTTGAGAGACAAAGCCAGGTCTCAAAGTTTTAGAAAGGTAACTCTATGATCCCCACGGGCAATCTTTCCATACTAACAAAACCTATCAGCATAGAAATATATGAAAGCCTTCCTAAACCTAATCACCTTAGATTAGGGGGCAGGGGTGAGGTTCCCCACCACTTGAAACTCTGAACCAACTATCGTACTGTCAGTGGTATGCTACTGAATTTGAAGGTCTACACTCTATGTACACTACATGCACAAAATTAAGCTGCAATCACCTTCACCAGAGAACACCGAAGATGGCCATGCCTTGATGGGAAGCTTTATTTGCTTTAGGACTTGTTATCACACCAGCATCCTGACTTTCTGCTGTTACTCATCGGGACAAGTTACCTTTTCACCAAGAAGACCATGAAGCACAGGATTTATTGCCATAATGAAGTTCTTTCAGATCTCTGTTTTCTCTGCAGAGGATAGGAGGAAAGGCGTTCATCTCACCAGGCAGCTTATTAGGATTAGCACTGAATAAGACACCACTGAATGTCAGGCCTATCAGTTACTAAACACGCATCATACAAACTTTGTCTTTGCGAGAACCTCTGCTCTGCATTTGTCATCCACCTGAATAATTAACAAGTACATGCTGCCTGCCAGCAGCTTAGGGAATTAATTTCCCCAGATTAAATGCAGATCACGTCCACAAAAACTCAGACCACACACATACTGCACTCCTACCTTTCAACCACTAAAAGGTATGAAACACATTGCACAGCCTGCAACTTTACAGTGATTTAAACTCAAGGATTGTAAAGTCAGACTAGGAATATTGTAAATGTCACTTTGATGGTCATCTGGAACTCTGCTGTCATTTGTTTAATGCCCCAACGCTTACATTAACTACTTTTCTTCCAGCTTGAAATAAAACGGCAATTCCAAAATTCTATAAAATCACTATTTTTTTAGATCTGTGTAATTGTATTTCCTAAGGACTATATCCGTTAAAAGCTTTCAGAAAGGCATTCCCTCAACAATTATGAACATATAGTCCTGAGTTCTTCTAAATGTGTCTTATGAAAAACTATTTCTGATGTTTATTATCAGAAACCTATTATTTCTAACTTTAAAACAGTTCACCAAATATGAATTTTCAATTCATCATTTGAACAAAAAGATTTAAAAAACCTGCATCGCGGGGAGGTGATGTACATACTACTTCATAGCTTTAATTTGATCATTTGCAGAGAAGCCATTAGCCTTTTTTGTTCCCTCATGATTAAGTTACATTATCAGAAAACAAGCATCCTGTACAAATTAACACACAGTAAGTTAAATTTGGCTTTATTCTGGGAGAAACATTGGGCTTAAATTTTAATTTTAATACATATTAAAATATTTATATTAAAACTATATTTTATATATACTAAAATTTTTTATTTTATGGAAGGAATTATAGTCCTAACCATTTTATCCAAGTTCCCATGCCAGGTGTAGTGCTTTTCCCACTCCTACTGAAATTGCAAATAGTTGGCTTTGTCTCGAGCATGGACCTAGCTGTACCTGTAGTTTAACTATTATGAGACGACTCAAATTGAGACCCTGGCCCCATCCCTTGGGCTCTGTTCCTAGGTGATGCTAGAATCTTGTGCAATGCATGGGAGATTAGCAAATTAGAAAAGTGACAAACCACCTTTGCAATTTCTGTGACCTTTGGAATAACCCCAGATGAATGCCTATATACACTAGGCCATACCAAAAGGAGAGGTTACATAGTAAGATAGAAGAGATGGGTAGGTTGGATTTCATTAAAAAGGGTTAGAACAACATGACAAGAAATCGTCCAAGGTCAAATATAGGACTTCATTTTAGATCAGAATCGAGGATATTCGGTACAAAGTGGCAAAAGGATTTATAAATTTACATTTCAGATTTTAAGGAATTATAGTTGATAACATTTACTTGTTTTTGTTTCTTTTATTACGGATATGCTATTTTCTGCC
This sequence comes from Panthera tigris, assembly GCF_018350195.1. Taxonomy (NCBI): domain Eukaryota; kingdom Metazoa; phylum Chordata; class Mammalia; order Carnivora; family Felidae; genus Panthera; species Panthera tigris. Next base: position 82,310,472 of record NC_056665.1, on the reverse strand, counting down.
ATTCCTTTCTTGACAACTGAATTCCCAACTCAGTAACAAACATCCTAAGTATATTCTTGATCTTTCTGAGATATTAAGCCCCACAGGAATTCCCAAACCCTGATCCTAAGAAGCCATCATAGTAACAGTAATAGGAAAACGTGGTAACATTAGTCATTAGGAGCAACCAAGTCTGTTTATGTACTGGTACTACGGAAACAAAGCCAGACTCTATTACCCCAGTTTTGCTTGCTAGCCACAGCAAGACCCCAAGGCCTAGAAATGTCCCTATTGTGTGAAAAAAGAATAGAAGACTCTGCTTCATAGTAGTGAGACTAGTGTGTGTCATTTAGGACCCTGAGACACAAGATGGTTGCATCACAGCTCGAAGAAATAGGTAGGCTGTCCTAAACAAAGCCAAATGGGTGTTACACCTTTAATTAACAGATAAAAAGATGGTAGCTATGCCAAACATAGCTACAAAATCAAACACTAGAGGAAAAAGAAAAACCTGTAGTCACTAATGAAAGAAGAAAAAAACAAGGTAAATATGTAGACCACATTGGAAAGCAGAGGGCTTCACATACAATAGGACAGGGGTTGTAAAAGGAAATGATAGATTTCAAAGTTAGGAAATAAAAGTAAATAGCCTCAGTGGAGTGGAGCAGAGACAATTAAGAACTTTCAACCAAGTAGTATGTTCACTTAAAAAAAAAATCAGTAGAAAAAACGATTTAAAAAAAAAAATCAAGAAAAAACCACAAACATGAGTAATCTCAGAAGAAAATAAAGACAAGAAAGCTCGAAAAAATTAAGAAGGATCATTACAGTGATTGTCTGATATTAGTAAGTTAAAGCAGACAGTTTTCAAGGATATACTGAGTAACCAGGAAGCAGCATTTAAATAATGAAACCCCACAAAAAAAATGTTAACTGTTAGAGTCAAGAAAAGGAAAAGCTAGCATACTTCAATGGAAATTTTAGAATTGAAATTAGTTATCTCCGTCCCTAGCATGTACCTCTATATGACTGCTGGAGGACTATTCAAGACAAATGGAGACTCTGGCCCTACCCTTTTCTCTGCACTCCAACTTCCTAATACTATCCCAGAGAGTAGATGAAAAGTCCAAAACCTATTTTCCCCTTTTGATGCTATCTTTAAAAAAAAATGTCCTGTAAGTAAAACCTTAATAAAAATGTTCCTTGTTAAGTTTTAAGTAATTAGAATATTTTTTAAATGACCATTAAATCAAAACCTAACATGTATGTATTTTATTGTACATATATTCATGAAAATATGGTTTCTTTATAATCGCTTAATCAAGATGTTCTTTAACCCATAAAGCCAATTAAATGAAGCCTCCCATGACCATTAAGTCAAAGAAAAACATACATCATTTTTTAACATATGACAAATCCAATCCTATGTGATTATCTACAGCCTTTCTGAGTGTCACAGAAGAGAAAGTGTAATAACCTTGCACTGGGAGTGTAGGAAAAGCTTGTTTGTAAAATATGCCAAGAGACAATATGCCTTCTACTCCTAGGAGACTGTTGGTAAATCTTTTTTATGAGTGCATTATGAGGTGAATAATTAACACTTCCAACTGAAAGTTGACTACCATCATAATATTTAGTCAATGAATTGTTACAGCTGAGTTTTAACTCACATGAAAGTAACTATAATACTTTCAATAGTAATAATACTTCAACATAAATCTAAAATAAAAGATAATGAATTCAGTTCAAAATGTCTGTTCATACACCAGTGTTGGTAGTTGTATCTTACTATATTAAAAAATGAAACAATATCAACATAAAACGTCTTTTCACAAGAAAAATTGCATACTTACTATTTTAATAGTTCGATTTCTGTGGCATAAATCTGCTAGAAAAAAAAAAAAAGAAGGACTGCGCGTGCATTAAAGATCCACAAACCTTTTGGTTTAATCACACGACTAGCCCACTGGGGCCAGTATGGATGAATCACTCCATGGGAAAGGAGAATAGATTTTCCCTTGTAAATGGGGGGGGGGGCGGGATGGGTAGCATTCCGGTGAGTTTCCAAAGATGACCAATGAATCCGTTCCTTCCAGCAGAGACTAGTATACTGTTGGTGATAAGATGGCTTTATAGCATTAGCTAATTATGAATAAAGAATTACTCCTTTTTCTCATAGCCTCCTCCAGTACAGTACATTTTAGATATTTCATGTTAAACCTAACAGATTAAGTGGACTATAAGCAAACAGACCTAATTTTAATCACCAGAAGCATCCCTGTCTATATAGGATTTGTTTCACTTTCAAACAATGTTTTCTCCTCTCCCTTCCTCATCACTACATAATTAGAATATATGAATTATCTTGGAATAGACAAATCTCATAGGACTTGGTACCAAAGAAACAGGTAAGAAAAGGGAACACAAGATAATTTTCATATTTATGTGTTTGTACTTTTCAAACATTAAGAAAGTTATAGAAAAATTAGGTACAGAGCAACTACAAGACCTTTCTGGATGAGGCAACCTTTAGCTTCACTACTGAAACATCCTGGTGTCAAACACTCTTCATATCTTATGCTAAAGCCATCACCATCAAGATCACTGTTGTATTTTCCTATCACTGTATGGATAGGGATTTTCCCAAGAAATCAACACTAGGCTCTCTAGTACTATCTGTTCACAATCTTATGTGAGAAAATATGGTTTCCACTGAATTTGATACCCTTCTTCATTTCCACCATCCACTTTACTACCATAAGACTGGATGTTCCCTGTCTATACTCAACGGCTTCCCCTGTTTCCTGCCCACCTCTCTTCTTGCCTATTTCATGGCTTGGACAGAGGATCTCAGGACTTCCTTGCCAAAGACTTGGGGTAGAGAAGATGGAGAATTTTTTTTGGCTAGCCTACCCTCCAACAGGTGAACACTTTTTTCAGGAAAAATGCTTTTAGGATTACATACCCCTAAATTCCTAACTCATAGAATGAAACCCATTTCTAAACTGAGGTCTTCTTGAATTAGATCAACTGTTTAACCATTGGGGGAAAATGGTACCCCCCACTCATATGCATGCCTTCTTTTATACTGACCTCAGGGAAATTCTAGTCTGTGTGCTGCCCAAACGACTACCTGACCTCAGGCAAATTCTTATTAAACCAGGAGATTTACACACTTAATCCCCCCTATCTGTACTTAATACAAATTCAAACTTACAAGGTAGAGAAAATTCTGAGGCTGTCTCAGTTACAGGCACTATGAATACATCCAACATTAGGGACAGTACTTGCTCAAAGCTGATGGAGGCATTGGTGGCATTAAAAGTGGTTCAAGTCAATTCAATAGAGCTACTATCATCTCCTACATTTGGAAATGAATGCAATTATTGTTTCTGATGATGTGACTGTATCACCTCAAGGGAAGGACAGTATTAACTCTAGTCCTTAAGGACTCTCAGTGGTTTTCTAGGAGAGTATGGATTCCTCGCTTAATTGCTGCAGGTAGAGAGAGGAGACAGAATCCCTGGGGTCCCCATAGCATCTCTTCACATTGAGGAGTCCGGTGGGATTCTGTGCTCAGGAATGCACTGACTATAGAGTAAAACTGAAGATCCGTCAGAAAATCTCTACGAGGTTCCTCCATCCCAGACATGGCAACTTCCTCTCCATGAGAGGATGAATACTAGATTAAAAAATGTTGTGACTTTGAATTAAACTATAGAATAGAAGGTGTTTAAACTACCACCTGCCCCCCCCCCCTTCTTCCTCTACTATTTCCTCTGGATGTGAAAGAGAGCTCCACTACTCCCTTCTTCAGAGGCAACATTTCTATATGGAAGTAAGTTTATGGCATATTAAGCCTAGTGGGGAAAGCTAGAGAATTAGCAACTGAAGCTGCCAAAATAAAACTACTTCTCGCCAGTTCCTTTTGGATCTTCAGTGATTTGGGAACCTAATTGTAAAGGCCACATTTTATTACCTCCACCCTCATAACTGCATAAAGAATTCATCTTCCTCTCTGCTATAGACAAGTGAAAGCAAAGTTACTTTGTAAATTGTAGCTGTTATTATTCACAGTATTAAATGCCATTTCTCCTGCTAAGTGTTTTAACACTTGCACACACCAAGGCATTTAAACCTCAAAACACTCTACAAGGTAAGCATTATTACTTGGATTTCTATCAAGGAGAACACAGGCTGAAAAGCTCAGCAACAAGCCCTAAGTCAGAAAGTCAGTGAAGGGCAGAGCTGAGATTTTAAACCCGCTTCAGCCCCAAAGCTGAGGTGTCTAACCACTGGTTGACACGGCCTACGCCAAGGAGCCATTTTTTATTTTTTTTAACATTCGTCTTTATTTTTGAGACAGAGAGAGAGACAGAGCATGAGCAGGGGAGGGGCAGAGACAGAGGGAGACACAGAATCTGAAGCCGGCTCCAGGCTCTGAGCTGTCACCACACAGCCCGATGCGGGGCTCGAACCCATGAATCTCAAGATCATGACCTGAGCCAAAGTCAGATGCTCAACCGACTGAGCCACCCAGGCACCCCCCAAGGAGTCATTTCTTAATCAAGTGTTTGTTTGAAGTCTATTGGTAAGTGCTGGAATTTTGACAAATACAACTCATTTCAGTCTTTTACCTTGTACCACCTCAAACTTACAAGAGCAGCATCAAATCAACACAATGAAACACTAGAGGTAGAATATACTATAGTAAAATAAGAAAACAAGAAGAAACTCGACAGGGTCTGCAACTTTTTTTCCAACCATACTTCCACAGAGGCTTCAGAAAACCTAAATTAAAGGAAAAAAAAGTCTAAATGGACTTCTAGCATCACAGTAGCCATTCCTGTTTAAAACCAACTCCAGCCTTCTGTGCCTTCCCTCTCTGCTCGGTCTCCCTTCTGTAAATTAGTTATAAACTAGGTCTTCCCTTAGTTTATAGCATGCAGATCAAGATTTTCTCATCAGCATGATTATTTCACAGAATACAAGGAGATCCAGGCATTTTTACAGTTTCTATCAGGATTGTGTCCTAACTCCCACTGGGCTCACCTCAATTCTCTTGAGCCATCCACAAACCAGCCATTTGATGCGATTCACTGTATTTATAACACAATTCTCCTTTCCATGGATGCTTTAACAGTACTTATTTCTTACTGGCATGACCACTCATTGGGGACAATTGATCTTTTAATAAATTTTTAAAGAGAAATCATTGCAAGTTCGGCCTTCCAGGAAAAAGTCCTATAAATCAGCCTAAGGTAACAATGTTAACTTTGCCCTCCAGAGCATTCCACTTTGCTAGCACCAAAATAACCCAAAATATACAAGTATACCCCAAGGATTGTCACACAAAGTGGTTCAATACAAATTGATTCATGGACACCCAGAGCTGCAGAGAAGTGGTTACCCTTCGCAGTGAGCTAGCTAAGTGCTGTCCAGTGATGGCGAGTACAGAGCCATACAAATGGGCTGTAAGGCTGCAGGTTGGTGGGGATGGGGGTGGGGGTGGGGGGGTGGCGGGGAGTCCTAATGATGATTCTTTCCCACTTGGTTAAGTAGGAAAAGTCTCGATTTATACAAAATAATCTCTTTGAAGTATGTGGGAACCACTCCTACAGCCATGCAAGGTGGCATGTTAAAATTAGAGTTGGAACAGCTCCTTCTGCTTGGCAGCTGATCAGCTCACATTCACTCTAGTACTTGAGAATAAGCTGGAAACAAGTTGGCCTCTTTTCCTCTCAAACTGGTAGGTGTTTAAATTCTATAGGTCTATGTTGACTGCTTTGTGTTTTTATTTCAAAAGTGTTTTTTTAAGTTTATTTATTTTGAGAGAGACAGAGAGAGCACCAGTGGAGGGGCAAAGAGAGAATCCCAAGCAGGCTCCTCACTGCTAACACAGAACCCCACACGGGGCTCAATCTCACGAGCTGTGAGATCATGACCTCCACAAAAATCAAGAGTCGGATGCTTACCTCAACTGAGCCACCCAAGCACCCCTATTTTAAAAGCTACAAAATGACAGTACTGATTTCTCATCCACTACTTCTGGAGTGTGTTCGAAGGAACACTAGTCCAGTGGATGGCAGTGCTTTAGGATAAAAACCATCTATGGACAAATGTATTGGGGAAAATGTTAAAGGACACAGTTCCCCTCCAGTAATTTCACAATGGGCATCAGCTCATTAGTTATGCACCCGAAACCTGCTAGCTTTCTTTAAGGCAGTGTTTGCTAAAGACCACCCATTTTTTTTTAAATTTTTTTAACGTTTATTTATTTTTGAGACAGAGAAAGACAGAGCATGAACGGGGGAGGGGCAGAGAGAGAGGGAGACACAGACTCTGAAACAGGCTCCAGGCTCTGAGCCATCAGCACAGAGCCCGACGCGGGGCTGGAACTCACGGACCATGAGATCATGACCTGAGCCGAAGTCGGACGCTCAACCGACTGAGCCACCCAGGCGCCCCAAGACCACCCATTTTTCAAGGAACACCTAGTAACAGCCTGTGAAAAGACCTTGGGAAACAGGATTCAGAGAGCAAAAGCAGGTAAAAAAGCCAAGTAACATTTCCTTTGGTAAGCCATTTTCAGGAGAGAACTAAAGTAAAGGGTAACCAGGAAAAGCACGCTTCTAAAGATGTGTATAGCCTCTTGATGGGTTCCCTACTTACAGTCTCTCAGATCTTACAAGCTTCTGCTGGGATGCCACTCAGTTCTCAGGCAACCACCTCCTATGGCTTCCCAGGTCCCCTTAGATTACAAACATGCTACGCCCAGTTTTGCCTCAAAATTCTTGTCCATGAGTCTCTCTCACCTCAACTGTTTACTACAACCCCCAAAGCCTCTGAGGTGAACTCAAGTTTCTTTTTTTTTTTTTTTTCCTATCAAGACTTTCTCCAACTTTCCTGGTTTTTACTCTCCTCTAATCATCACTATTCTGACCGGTGGTGATGCTCACTCTAACACTTAATTGCCTACCTATTCCCTTAATTTCTACTACTTATTTCTCAACTATATATAGCCACCAATATATCTGAGTTTTTCTTTATTCATCTAAAGAAACATCAGACTGATGTATGTGTCCAGAGAAAAACACTGATCTCATATCTAGTCTCCCCAGAAACACTGTATATAGCTTTCTGGTACATGAGAAACATTTTTAAAACTTTATAAATCTTTATTCCTCAAAAGTACTGGACACATAGGAAGAATTCAGTTTAAGAAAAAAAAAAAAATCACAGTTTGAGGATTCCAGGTAGTCAACCTTGAAAATTTATGTACACATCAGGTATACATGAGAGAGAGAGACCGTTCTGCTTTGGAGGGAAAAAACCATGGTAATCAGTGGAAAGTATTTTCTGTATAAATAGCGATTTCTCCAGTCAGTGAAGAACAGTCCTGTAAATAACCCCACAATGGGTGAAGAAAACAATCTAAAGTGTCTCCAAGTACTGTGTTTCTGAATGTGCATGCATAATTACGAGCACAGGCAAATTGGAGCTTGAAAGCCACCAAGAAGGCAGATATTACCAATCAAAGAGCAGTTACTCATTTATATTTGGGAATGTACTTCCAGAGGTCTCCTAAGATTAGAAATATTGGTTTAAGTAATTACCAATTATTTTCTGATATTCAATGTATTTAAACTCTAAGAAACTCTAACTCTAAAAATAGTATTTTCTCCAAATTTTACTTGAGAAACTGAAGAAATAGGACACTGCACGTTTGAGTCAACGAGGAATTATTTCTCCCTATTTCTGTGTAACTTCCACCGGGATGGAAACAACACTGGGAAACATGAGTTTGCTCTACAAGAATTTCTTCCACCTCATCTTAAATATAAATAGACTTAATATTATTACATCATATTGTGTTACTAAAGGGTTGATTCTTTCCAACAGAAAACTTCTGATAAAAACCTAACTACTCTGCTTTTTATCTGATTTTCTCTCGTTTTTGGAAATCATTCACATGGTTTTAGTTTTTGGTAGGACACTAGCTGGCACTTTACCAAATGACTCTAAATTGATTAACCATTACCATAGATACCAACATAGGCACCTCTTCAGAGGAGAGATCTGTCAGTATTTGGGGAACAAATTTCAACACAGTCTCCCAACTCTGAATGCAGAGAAGTGGTGCTTCTTTCATTTTATTTGTAAGCCCAGAGCCAAATCAGAACTGTGTGCACATTACTAAGGAAAGAGTGTTCAATTAGGTCTATCCTTGGGATTGTAAAGCAAATGTGCATCTAATATTTCCCCGATTAGTCATAATTCCATCATCCAAGTAACAGAACTACATGTATTTTCAGCGACGATTCTGGCAGTGAAAATAGTTGATGTATTTCCTATAAACAGAAGCCAAAAGGGGCAAAAAATTCACTGCAATGTTTTTGAACCACCCAACACAGATTCACTTTAAAACACTATTTAAGTACTAGAAACTGTCATTAAATCAGATCTTCAAAGTGCTAAGCGGAAGAAAGTGTTAATTAGTAAATTAGTAAAAATACCATTTTTAGAGTGGAAAAGCTTTCTTTTACACTTTTAAACATTTACAAAAAACAACTTGATAAGGTGTAATTTGAGATTTTTATGGAAGCTTGATTTATGCTTGCTTTTTAAAAAATCCCAGCACCTTTTATCCAATGAGCTCAATGCTCTCTATAACACATTTTTTTTTCCTGTAAAAAAAGTAGAACAAAATAAAATAGAAAGCAAGGGATCAGAGAGAACATTTAAATACAGGCCATAAAAGCATCCCTGGACACAGTGATCATCAGCAATGCAGTCAGCTGACCCAGACGAATATATTCCCAAATGATCGATCAAGGGTACACACACAGCTTGCTCCAGCATCTCCTTCCCAATTTTGTTCATTTGTCACCTTCACAGTGAACCCTTTTCTGGCCACCCCTATTTAAAGTTGCAAACCCCACGCCCATCTCTGGGACTCGTGAACCCATATTCTATTTATTGTCCTCCCTATGACACTTATTCCCGTCTTATATATTCTGTCATTAGTCCATTTGCTTCTTACCTGCATAAATTTCACTACTGAAAGACCTCACACCCTTGCCTTCTTCACCTGCTGTTGTATCTTCTCGTGTTTCACACTTACTAGGTGCTCACAAATGGTTATTTCATGAATGAACAGCAACAAGCCTTTTTATACTAGACATCCAAAGTCCTGGATAGCTCTGTTGGTACACTGAAATGCATGTATAAGAACTTTCCCGGGGGGGGGGGGGGAGACACACACACACACACACACACACACACACACACACACACACACACCAAAAATAGTTCTTGTAAAGTTACAGACATTTAGGAAATAAATATCTGTCATATATATTCAGTTGAAAACACTTTTTTTGTAAGTAATACTGCTCTGGATTAATCAGATAAAGATGAAAGTCAAGAATTTTGCCAACAGTGTTTCTTGCTAACATTACTCAGTTATGCCTTTCAGCTCAGTATATTGTATATGAAGGATATCTTGCTAAAACAACTGTTGAAGGCAAGTCTTGTCATATCAGACATACTCTGTACCCTATGGGAACTCAAATGTTCCAAAGTCTATGTTAATATAATCTTACTGCTCTGCTGAGCTCAAGCAAAAATCGGTTTTTCAGTGCCATGTAAGGCTTTATAAAAGTACCACATTATCTATATGTCTTCCAGAAATGAAGGAGAGCCACAGTAAGGATTATGCTGAATCAATTTAGGAAGGTAAATATTGTTAACAAATACCATAAAATAACATGGTAAATGATTCCCATCTCCATTTTTCAACTAACAAGAAGTCTGTACTCTCTTGATGTAATTGCTAACATGGTACCTATGGGAAAAGAAAATTCTCCAGCTCAAGGGATCCGAGTGGCTTTTCAGCACAGGGGCTCTCTGCTTGCTAATGCAGATTTCCCATGAACTACTTCATGAAACTCTACAAATCTGTACTTTTTGCCTGGCAATGTAGGGTCTCATTTTTGCTTACCAACCGCTCTATTCATTTTAAATTGTGTGATGATAAAAGACAAAGACCCTTGTGTTTTAGGTTTTTAGGGATTACAGAGAGCTTTTTAGGGAGGACTGAGGGAGAGGTGATAAACAAGGTCACAGGTTTTTGTTTTTAACTAATGACATTTCAACTCTAAGGGAGCAATTATCGCAGAAAAAGTGAAAATGTTTATTACTTACCAAGAAAGTGCTTGTTTCACTGGCTGAGGATTTTTAAGGACCAATTCTTATTGTTACAGAAACAAACACATAGAATTATGAACGATTTAAAAACTGAATGTAACAACTCAATCTACTTCTACCAATTAAAGTAAACAACCAAATCTTAAAATGTTAGGACTTAAACAAAATACAGATTCTTACGGACTGTGCAAATACAGTTTATTGAAGATATACTGAATTATCAATTAACATTCAATAAATGCCTCCCTAAAACAAGTATTTTGAGTTAAGTTAACTTAGTGTTGTACTTCTCCCTTTGTGCCAGCTCAGAGGCCAATGTTTAGCATTAAAGTTGAAGTTCTGCATCTGTTCACAAAGAGAAGCTAGTATCTGCATCTGTTCACAAAGAGTGCCCTGGCCCCCTGCCATGACAGGCAGGTGGACCAAGAGACTGTGGTAGGTTCAACCAGGAGAAAGGAGTTCACTGGTTCTACCAGGTGAAATCAGCTTCATGAGCTGAGTTAAGGAGACAGAGAAGATAGCAAGCACACAGCCTCAAACAAAGGACGTGGCGACCTTTAATGATATAACCAGATCTATTAACTTAAAGAAAATAGGATCTCCAAAAAAAACGAATTAAAAGGTTTCAAAATGATGCACACTAAGTTGCTTAACATATGCTAATGAAAGAGTCAGCTTCCCGTACAGGATATTCATGCTCATATTCTTCAAAGTCATCTGAACACATAGGGGCACCTGGGTGGCTCAGTCACTCAAGTGTCTGACTCTTGGATTTCTGTTCAGGTCATGATTCAGGGTCGTGGGATCAAGCCTCATGCAGGACTCTGGGCTGACAGCACAGAGCCAGCTTGAGATTCTCTCTCTGCCCCACCCTGCTCCATTTGCTCATGCTTTCTCTCACTCTCTCAAAATAAATAAAATTTTAAAAAGTCATCTGAACATGAAGATCCTGGTAGTCCAGATACTTGTAGCAATCAACTATCATCTGTAGCATTAAGTACACAAAATCTTAAAATAGTTAAAAATTCCTACAAAAACCAGTGCACAAGAACTACTGTCAAAATTCTATAACAATGGAGCTCTGAAATTCTAGTGTTGCAATAATTAATGTACGCTTAGGATTTAAAAGGTGAAAACCCTTGTCTTGCACGATAGAACATCTCAACAGAGGCCTACCTACTGAGGCAAAAAGTATTTCCAGTATAAATTCTAAGGAAATTATGATTACATGGGATTTTTTCCCATCTCTAATTGTTTACCTAGATTGAGGTATGAATCACTAAGGGTGTGAATTTTGAAGTTCACAACAGATCAGAAGTATGTATGCAAACCTCCCCTCAATATGGTGGCTGTCAAAAAATTAATCATCATCACATAAGTTACTTGTGCCATTAGCAAACATGTATATACAGTCCTTCTCGGGTATTGACTGAGGCTTAAGAAATGATAGGTCATTCCTGCATTGTCCTCTGCAACATGCACCTGTTCCATTTTTGACTGGCATCTTGATTTACCACTAGTATTTACCAACTAACAGAGCTGAAGGTCATTATTTGCTGATCACTAGTTTATGTTACCCACTCCTATCCTAGAATCTTAACATATATTTGTTTCTTATACAGTCAAATATAAATTAAATGGAGGCCATTTCTTATAATAATTAATCTCCTATACAATCCAACTATTCTGGGTTGTCTATTCATGCCCCCAAATGTTTCTCATCTCATGAGTTCCTCTTGGTGCACTGCCAATACATTTAGTTTTAATAAGTATCTCCTGAGTGAATCCTGTTGAAGAATGTAGGTCATCATGTAGATGACAGCCAGCATATTGGACCTTGAACAGGGACTCTCAAACTTTCAGGTCTGTAAAACACCTGGAGTCAGGAAATCACATGATCCCTCCACTCAACCCCATATTCACACAGTAGCCCTCAAATAAACCTTGAAATAGTCCATGCCTGTGGAAATAGAAAATCTGTATCATCTTCTCATTTTTTGATTATCCCCAAAGCCTGCCAGATGGCCTCTGTTTCTTATCCACTCCATGCAAATGCAAAGGTAGTGGAGTAGGTGAGATTTTTCTACTCTTCAGTATACCAAAACCATATAAAATATCAAACCCAAGTTTCTATCTTCAAGGTCCCATCAGTCTTACCCCTTATTTCTAGTCAGTCTTTAATAGAAACTCTTATTTCCATCCTCTGTCAGATACAAACATGGCTTATTCATTCCCATCCATCAAGGGCCAGCCTAAGTTCCATCTACCCCAACAAGAGTTCCCCGATTCACTACAGCCATAAATGGACTTGGTTGTCCATACCTGCAGAGAACAGAAACATTTACATCATTCTTAAGGTACTTGGCATGCCTTGTCTGGTTACAAAAGCACTTGACATGTTCCATCTCCTTGCCCCGATTTCATTTCTTTCCTACTATAGAGCACTACCTTTTTTAAGATTATATATTCCTCTCCGTATTTTCTGCCCTTCGCAGTGGAGTATAAACTCTATGCTGTAGCAACTTCAGATGTCCTGTTTACCACAGAATACCTAGGGCCTAGAACAATGCCTGTCACTTAGTAGGTATTCAGTAATTGTCAAATCAGCGAATCATCTATCTTAGATTCCCCGATGGCCTGAAACTTCCTTGAGATTAGGTAATGTCTACAGTTTTTCACAAAAAGAGGATAAATACTTTTTTTTGGATGGAACCAATTAACTTTCAAAGCCACCACATCCTAGCCCAATATATTCCATTTTCCCCAAACATTACCAAGTTTTCTAATAATTAAAAAGGAATTAAAAGCCAGTAACGATGTCACCATCATTTAATTCTTATCTAATACATTCTATCTCCTTTTGGGATATAAACATAAAAATTTCCAAGTTGTAGAGATTAGGAAATTTTTAATATTCAAAGACATGTATTTATATATACATTTTTTCTTTGTATGTATTTTCCCTTATAGTATGTGTCACAAGTCTACACAAATTAGTATGTGCCACGTTTCCTGCCCCAGAAAGACAAAGACTAAATGTTGAATGAGCTACCTATTAATTTCAAGGAAACGAAAGGCCTAAAAGTCCTGGCTATGCTAGATAACCATGCCATGTGCACACATTTCCACATGTCCATGCCAATTCTTCCCTGACCCACAGCATCCCCTGCTATTACAAATCTTTGTTTAGAACTGAATTTTCTAGTTTTGTGGTGCAGGTTAGGATGGGACCACCTACTACATATTCACTGGGAACCTAACCAAATTAGATCCTGGGTACCCTGGAGAAAAAGACAGATACAGTAACATATTACTTCTCTCTCAACAGCACAGGCATGCACTGTACTTCTGTTGCCAAGAAATAGCACATATTTTAAGTTCGATTTTTAATTTATCGTGTATTTTGCATGTACGTGATAAGTTTATTTAGATTTCAAAAATATAAGACTTGATTTCTATCACATTACTTTGTAAATAATACTTGCCTAACTAAAGCTATTTTCTACATGAAATTTTAAGTTCTTTCCTTTCTGAGGCAGAGGTTGGGAGGTGGGTAGACAGGGACTCTCAACCAGTCCAAAACAGTACAGTTAAAGAGCAAGAATATTAATATTTTCCATGGTTTATTGAAAAGAAGAATGGAGGGGCACTTGGCTGGCTCGGTCAATACAGCATACAACTCTTCATCGGGGTTGTACGTTCAAGCCCCACGTTGGGTGTAGAGAGAAGTTAAAAATAAAATCTTGAATAATAAAATCAGAATTAAAATACTTTTAATGATACCAACATAGAACCCCTTCCTCAGAAATGTGATAACATGCAGTTTACATTTCTAGTTAGCATAACCACTTTATATTGTACTTCTTATTCAAAGGATTTTCAGAATAAAATTATCTTCTAGTTTACATACATTTTGTCACTTTTGTGGTTCATACATGTTAAACAGTAAGTAACAGGGGCATTAATCCATTTAATGAAGCAAATTTAAAATGCCGGATTATACATTTTAAATGTCATAAAACGCCTACTTTTAACTACTGCTCTAGAATAAGGGTAAGAAGGAGATACATTTGCATTGTTGTCATTGGTTGTTTTAATGATCTTAGTTTTCTGAATACTTACATAGCTGGACATGATTCAAAGACTCAATTCAAAGAATTACTAGAAAATGGTAGCCTTCTGAAAACATTTTAGACTGGCCTGTTTGACCACTGAATTAGGGCTTTCCTGAAGATGTGTGAACAAACTAATTGTGGTCTCTCTTTTAATGACCATGTTAGTGTTGACCCCAAATTTTGAGAGCAGATAGATAGGATTGAGTAAAAATAGCTATGTCTTTTTACCAAGTAGCATGAATATTCTTTGGTGGGAGCTCAAAAATATTAATAATGATAATGTTATTGTTTCAAGCAGTGATAAATCATTAATATACCATGAGGTTCAACAGCTAGATCAGAATCACTGAACAGGCAATCGATTACCGAACAATCTTCTGAGTAAATCTGTCATGAGAGCAGCTTTGCCCATTAGGTGATATCAACTAAATTTTGATAAGTAAAGAAACGTTCAAATTACTTTTTGGCATCAACTAGCAAAACCAAAAGTTCACTTTCAGCCTGCCATAATGGTCTAGATTCCATATTCAACAATTTCTGAATCTGTATAAAAAGTCAAGCTTCAAAATTTAAAGTTCAAAAAATTGTCAATGTGCTTTAATGTATCTATATCTACATAGCACAAAGTGTATCTGGACTATTCCGTGCTTTATCATAATATCCTTGTGTTCCTACTGTGCTAAATCCTCCCCATTTTGCTCACTGGAGAGTTGTGCCTACTCAAGCACTGCATGAATGCAGGACCAGGTACATAACAAAGAATGCAACCTCAGCTTTCCAACCAGCAGAGTGATGCTCTGACCTCCATGCCATGTGCTATGATCATGAGTGATGGAGCTGTTCTGACTGCAAGCTACTTTCAAATAATGATCCACAAAGTTAATCAAAAGGGCTTCCCTGTTCAATATTTACCTGTTACTCATTGACAGCCACTGTCTGCATCGCCATCTACAATGTATAGAATGGGATCAGAAATACCGAGCTCAAACAGAACCTGAGTGCCTCACTGAAGTACCGGGCACAATGAAAGCAGAATTAAGCTGCTCTTCAAACCACCTCTGACACTAAAGATGTCTGCACGAGTTCCAAGGTAAAAAACACACTGCTACTTCCTGAACTTGGAGGCCCAATTAGTTGCAGAGAGTAACAGGGATGAAAGGAAGACCACCACGTGAGAAATAAAAAAAAAAAAAAAAGAAAAAAAATAAGAAGAAGAAGAAAGAAAAGAAAGGAGATATTAGGTATCAAAATATAAACATGGAGGGAAAAATAGTAATTTCCTGTATTGGGGCAAAAAAATAATAATCCCTTCTTGATGTGATCTCCTTGCTTTTATGTACTAGGAAAGTCATATCTGTTCTGAAAATTATTTTTCTCATTTTAATACACATTCAACATTTTAAGCTACAAAACAATAAGAAAGCATTGATCTTTTTATGTGTTAGGTATTTAAATACTGGTTGCCAGTCTGTCAATCAAACGTACCCGGAGGGGATGCTGACCAGCCTCCATATCCACCTCTAAAGAGAGGCAGGTATCGGACTGATCGTAACGCAATCCTCTCCGGTTATTTGTACTATCTGTTAGAAAGCAAGGCTTACTAGGAGATCTTATTCTTCACATTTATTATCCATTCAGCTTGGCAGGTTTTGAACATGGGGTTTAAGGAAGGACAGTTGCTCAAAATGGTAATCCTCTTTTACCTAATTTTTCCTAAATGCTCACTTAGGAATGATAAATACTATCTGAACATTTAGTATATGCCAGGCATTATTGTAAGTACTTTACATGTATTGGGGCATTTACTCCTGCAATAAACCCTATGAGAGAGATTATTACCAAGTCCCAGAGGAGAAACATAGGGAACAGAGAGTTTATGTCACTTGTTCAAGCTCCCTCAGCAAATAAATGACTCAGCCAAGGTTTGAGTACCTCACTCTCCATTAGAGCCTGTGTACTTACCCACTGCACTGAAGTTGCCTCTAATTCCATTTAGCACTGTTGAGAAGGTGAGACAACCACTGGCCTCGAGTAAGAACCTTAAAAAGGTTTGTGGAGTGATAAATGAATCACTATCTTAAGGAACTTGCAATCTTATTAAGATATCCATCCACAGACACGGTTTTATCCTTTTACTTGTAAGTTTATGACCTGCCTCCTCTTTCAGTTTACGAGTTCCTAACAGGTATTTATTTGCATACATACCATTGAATGCCACCACACGTGTGATACAGAGTAAATGATGCATTAGAATTGAATCTCAGGTTTAATATTGACTTTCTTCTCTCTCTTTCATATCCCCTCTCAATCCACTCCATCAGGAAATCCTGTTGGCTCTTTCTTCAGAATACATCGCAATCCGAATTCTTCTCACCATCGCCACTTCCAAACCCTGAGTGTCAACCAACCACTGTCCTGACCATAGCAGTCTCGGAATTAGGCTCTCTGCTTCCACCCACGTCCCCCTGAAGCATGTACTCAACTAGCAGCCAGAATCATTCGAAAACTTCGTTCAGACTCCATTGCTCCTCACGTCAAACATCCTCTCATGACCCCATTTCAAGTGGACTAAAAGCCTGGCCTGCCAGGGTTCTGTGTGCTGGCCTCTCTCCTCAATCTCCAGCTGCAGTCCCTATTCATTCCCACCCACTGCACGAGCCCCCCCAGCATTCTTTGTAAGCAGCAAAACCTCTTCAGCTTCAGAGCCTTTCTGGCAGGTGCTCCCTCTGCCTGGAGTATTTCCCCTGCTGCTATCTGAATGCCTAACTCGCTCACTTCCTAGGAGTCTTTACTCAAATGTCATCTTTTTAAATGGGGCTGTACCTACATGAAACCCTAACTGACCCATCTCCACCCAGCACTTTTTTTTCCCTAAGTTTCATTGCAATTGTTAGTTAACATATGTGGTAAAATTGGTTTCAGGTATAGAATTTAGCGACTCATCACTTACAAACAACACCCAACGCCCATTACAAGTGTTCTCCTTAATGCCCCTCACCCATTTAGCCCATCCTCCACCCATCTCTCTCCTGCAATCCTCAGTTTGTTCTCTTTACGAGTCTCTTATGGTTTGCTTTCCTTTCTTTTCCCCTTTTCCCTAGGTTCACCTGTTTTCTTAGATTCCACGAGTGAAATCATATGGTATTAGCTCTCCTCTGCCCTGACTTATTTCGCTTAGCATAATACACTCTAGCTCCATCCATGTCATTGCAAATGGCAAGATTTCACTCTTTTTGATGGCCAAATAATATTCCGTTGTATATTTATGCCACTTTTTTTATCCATTCATCAGTCAATAGACATTTGGGCTCTTTCCATAAATTGGCTATTTTTGATACTGTTGCTATAAACATTGGGTGCATCCCAACAGTCTTAATTCCCTCTTACCCTTCTCTGTTTTTGTTGCACACAACTACTGCCACAGAACAGACAACACGATTTGTTTCGTCTGTAATGTCTGCTGTTTACTGCCTGTCTCCAATGCCCTCTAACTCACGGCTGAGATTTCGGTCTTAGTTTACTATATATCCCACACAATAGTCCTGGCTAAATTTTTTTTTTTAATTTTTAAATGTTTATTTTTGACACAGACACACAGGGAGATAAAGCATGAGTGGTGAAGGGGCAGAGAGAGAGAGGGGGTGACACAGGATCTGAAGCAAGCTCCAGGCTCCATGCTGCCAGCACAGAGCCTGATGCAGGGCTCGAACTCAGGAACCATGAGATCATGACCTGAGCCAAAGTCAGACGCTTAACTGACTGAGCCACCCAAGCGTCCCAATAGTTCCTGGTTATTTAAAGGTACCCCATCCATATGTTGAATTAAGACACGAGAGAAACCCTGGGGATAAAGCTAAAGCCAAGAGGCAGTGTGTGTTGTGCCTAACAAGAGTAAGTGAACACGTTTCACAGATAGAAGCAGAGAGAGCTTCCATTGAGGGGTATCTTGGTTGGGGATAGATGGGGGGCAGCCCAGATCAAGACTAGAGGGTCTTGAACACGAAGCTAAGATTGCCAACACCGTGCCCTAAGAATGAACTGCTGATGACTTTGAGCTAGGAACCATGTCACAAATATTTTAATCTGGTAGCTACAGGATAGCCCAGAAAAATATTTTTGTATTCCCTTGCATGGCATTTTGTATACAGTGGGCCTGCAGCATTTTACTTAAACTGAAGGAGATAGGAGACAAGACTCAACAGTAGACTGTAACAATCTAGGCATAAAATAATGACTCAGGTCAGGGAGATGAGAATAGAAGGTAAGTCTTTACAACAGAAATCATGCTACAAACAGGGTATTTGACAAGAGAGGCAGAACAGAAGAGGAGTCCAATAGCAAGCCCAAATGACTAGAGAAATTAAGATGAAGCAAAAGAAGGGCAGCGTACGAGATCATTCTAGGTAAGATACGGAGCTCTGTTCTGGGGGCACAGCTGCGCAGTCCAGCAAAGAGCTTCAGAATGGGGGAGGAGGAAGGGTCACTCTGCAGGTGGGCCACATCACACGGCAGCTGGGGGAAGAGCCTTCACATCATTAAAGCTCTAAGATCCAAAGGTTTTTTGTTTGTTGGGTTTTTCGATAAAAAAAAAAAAAATAGAGATAAAACAATTCACTGGGTTGCCTTAAGGATTAATTGGGAATTTTCTTTGAAGTGCTTGCAAATTTGTTGGTCGTTACATGTGGCAGTTGATGTAAAGCAAATCACAAGCAGAAACCTCAAGTAGTTTGGAAATCTAAAACTCGAGTTGGCAAAGAGGTAGGACTGGAGATTCATCCACTTTTAGGATAACTGCAGTGTAAGGACAGATGAAATTTCTAAAGGGCAGACACAACTGGGTTTGCATATAAAGGACACTAAATAACTAGCGTTCAAATATAATAAACGTACCCTCCTCTTTAGGGAAGGCTTTCAGTTTCTCAGGGTCTTATTTTTTATTTTTTTTATTTATTTATTTTTTTTTACAGAAATAGATTTCAATAGACTACCCTTGAACAGAAGGTGGAGGGTTGTGGTTTTGGTTGTTTTTGTTTTTGTTTTTTGAGGTCAAGTATCCTCCTGCTCCAAGGGGCCACATTATCCAGTTGCAAGTGGATAAACTGCTGGGCCACACTGCACTGGTCTGCTCTGAATAGTTACCAGATTAAACCTTATTAGTTGTGTCAGTTGGACAACCTGCGTAATCTCTGAGCCTTCATCTTCTCACATGGCAAATGAGTGTATTACACCTACTTATCTTCCAGTACGGATGTGGAGGTCAATTATAGCAATGTCTAGAGGCCGAAGAACACAATTGGTGTGCCGACTTCAGCCTCATGTATCTCACTGCATATGGAAAACCAGCCAACACAGAAACACGAATGGTAAAGTTGGACCCAAACTTCATGGTCAAGAGCTCAAATTTCTGTTGTCCCCATAAGGACCAGATTTGCCCCATAATGTAAAACCTCAGCATCCATGAGTATTTCCTGTGGATGGAAGAATAAAAGCAGCTGTATTCATTCCCTTTTTTCTCTATAGCTCAGAGCCAATCGTTTGTGTCTGGCAAACTTCTCCTTAAGAGAGCCAATAAACATCCATGTAGTGCCAGTCAACCAAACTTGCCACTAGATCCTTGTAAAAATGTATTCTACTTAAAATGTGCTGGCCCATAATTTAAGTTTTCTAGTCTTGCCTTCCCCCAAGACATTACTCAAGTACAATAAATTTTTTTTAAAAAGTCAGCTTTCTTTATTCCTACCACCCTCATAAATTTGTTACTAGCTCCTAAAAACAGCACTGAGCAAAGAGGGTAAACAATCTTGCTATCAGATGAATTTATTGATCCTCAATTTTACAAGCGCTCGAGAAATCCCCCTACCCTCCACACTCCTCCCTACTGAATGGGTCTCCAAACCTCTCCCTGTAAAAACACCGTGACATGAAGGTCACTGCTTTCATAGTTATTAAGACTTAAGACACCTGATGAATTTCTCCAGGGGGATGAGAATCAGCTATTATAATTAGGTAGTCCCTAGAAAAGCATACTCCTTCCCTGGAAGTGAGCCAAGACCTTCCTGTAGTTTCTGTAAATGTGTTCTTCTCCAGGAAATCCAGCTGGTGTCTACAATACATTAGATAGGAGGCTCTGTTCCTGACTGACCCATACAGTCAATTGTACTCCTAAAACAGCTTTCTTAGTGGAGTTAAAAATGGTAGAGGAGAATCATCAAGAAGAAGACCAGGTACCTCCTGGTTTCAAGGCCAAGACATGCAATTGGCTGTGATTCACACGGAGGACCCCTGACAGGCAGTGGTCAAGAAAATGATGCTGTTATGAAAGCCTAGGTTGGTTGAAATTCTATTGATGACAGCTGCTTGTGAAGGAAACAGGACTCTCCTTGGGGCACCTGGGTGGCTCAGTCGGTTAAGTGACCGACTTCGACTCAGATCTTGATTTCACGCTCGTGGGTTCAAGCCCTGTGTCGGGCTCTGTGCCCACAGCTCAGATCCTGGAGCCTTGCTTCGGATTCTGTATCTCCCTCTCTCTCTGCCCCTCCCCTACTCGCTCTCTCTCTCTCGCTCTCTCGCTCTCTCGCTCTCTCGCTCTCTCGCTCTCTCGCTCTCTCGCTCTCTCGCTCTCAAACAAACATAATAATGAAAAAAATTTTTTAAAAGAAAAAAAGAAACAGAACTCTCTTCAACTGGTACCAACTAAGAAAAAGGCTAAGAGTGAGGCTCTGTATATCATTACTACTGCTTTTCGTATTTATTACAGAGATTCTATATACTGGACTGGGAGAGAGGGAAGGGCAATTAGGTTTTAAATAAGATGCAGTGATGGTCTACTTAATCACATAAATCTCAAGCGGTCAATTCCAAAGAACCCTCACACTACTAAGTGAATCACAAAGGTCTCAAGTTTGACAAGGGAGAAATAACCTAAAAATGATTTCCTTACATGCTGGTCATTGAACCAAAATCCTCCCAGGACCCAGACTTCTCTCTGCTTTGAAAACTAGATCAAAATATCTCAATGCTCTACAAAGTCAATAGAGCTCTTGTTTATAAGTACTTTAGAGAATGATGCAGGAGATGTAGCATGTGAGAAAAGGAGTTGATAAATGACCAGAAAACTCCACCTCAGCACCCAGCAGTTACTTCTCATCCATGTACATGTTCTGATCTTAAAAGGCCTTGTTACTATAACCCACTGCACACCCTTCTCACCATTAGCTTCATCCTGTAACTTACAAATAGCTTTGCAAACTTGATTTTTAAAAAATTAGGTGGTAGGGAAAGATTTTTCTGCTAAAAATCTGTCATTAATGCCACTAACATCACTAGCTCTTGCTGGAGTTCTCCAGTGTGTGTGTCTTCCCCCCAAGAAAAAGAATTTCAATTCCCCCAACAATAAAGTGATACACGTTCAGCAGGGAGATACAAACTACAACCGGAAAAAAAAAGTCATGAAAGGAGATCCCTACAGAACATGGTTTCTATGTGGAAGGTGAACATATACAGCTTTCAGCTTCCCTTAGATAAGCTGTTTGTGGACAAATTAGAATACTTGGCCCCAGAAGTTTCCCAGCTGAGACAATCTCGGGAGGAATACTTAAGAAAAACGCTCATGTATGTAGATACAAATGTATCCAAGATGACATGTGTATCAACATACAGTTCTGTATAGTGATCCACACCAAGTTGTTAATAGTGGCTGTCTGTGGATGGTACCATTACGAAAGACATTCACATTCTCCTTTCTATTTATCTGCACTTTCCAGATGTTCCAGGATAAAAAAGGTATTGCAATTTTATTCAAACAAGAGCTATTCCAAGAGAAAACCATGAACCCAATGAAGGAATCTCCCATTCATCAACACAGAGCCACGGCCCTGGGCTTAGTCAAAGCAAATTCCAAGATTATCCCCTCAATACAATTTGACTGGACACATGGTGTGCTCTGTAAGCTCCACAGTAACACAAACCCGAGGGCATTTACTGAGCAGAGGACAAGGAGCTCCCAGAATCCGTAACAGACAAATGCATGGAAATAAAACGGAGCAGGGTCAAGTTGAAACCATCATCTCCTCCCCTTCTTGTGAGGAAGACTATTAGAAAAGGTAGGACAATTTTAAAACTTTTCATTAAAAGGGATAAACCCTTTTCATTTTTTCCTGCTCTAGACACACTGCTTATACCTATTTTTGATCAACAGGTCATAATACCACAAGTGGCATTTCTACACTATTTTTATGCAGTTTTCATAAACAAAAATATTCTGACATTTCTCAAGAACATGAAATTTCCTTGGGTATGAGGTTAATTTAACAGATTCTGAATATTCACTCAAGTTCACAATTATTCCCTTCAATGACATATTATACTTTGAATGCTATGAAGAAATAAATTCTTTCTTCATTATATAAAACATAGTAGTAAGTCGAAGCTAGAAAACAAAATTCACAAAGTGTTCCTCTAGTAATTCACTATTTCCACAGACATAATGGCTTCTCCTACTGGAAGTACAATGTTTACTGTTTCCATTTTGCCAACATGAGTTCCTTGGTATGAACAGCTGTACCCTAAGTTAGGTAAGGAACAAAGTGATACTCATTCAGTGCACACTTATTATATGCCAAGCATCATACGAAGTGTTTTTGTGGTGTGGACCCTAGACTCTATAGTCTAACAGACTGAGGTCCAATGCAGGGGTCAACTATTTTCTGTAAAGGGCCACACAGTAAACATTTGAGACTTGGTAGGCGATTTGGTCCCAGTCTCTACTCAACTCTGTTATTAAAACACAAAAGCAGTCACAGACAACACCTAAGTGGATGGGTATGGTCATGTCTTAGTAAAACTTTATGTACAAAAACAGGCAAGGGAATGGGGTGGGGGAGCACATGTGGCTGCTGTTCCTAAATCACATTTCACCCTATCCTACCTTCTTCACCTTGAGTGAGTTGTTCCAGCCCTTTAAGACCCCGTCATCTGTAAAATGGTAGTAATAATCATACCTAGTACCCAAGCTTACTATAAATATTAAAAACGGTCAAGCCATTAGCCCACTGATTCTCCCAAGAGCTGAGACAACTTTCATTTTTATCCCCATTTCAGACTTGAGAAGACAGAAGTTCTAAGAGTTAAGTAACTTAGCTATGGTCCCAGTTCTAATAATTACGAGGAGAGGATCAAACTCAGATCCATCTCCAGATGGTTTAACCACCTCTATCAATGAATCAATATTACTGCATGGACCTGTGGATCTCTTTTTTTCTTTTTTGTTTTTGTTTTTTTTTTTTGTTTGTTTGTTTGTTTTTTAAGTAGATTTCAGGCCAAATGTGGAGTTTGAACTCACGACCCTGATACCAAGAGTCAGATGCTTAATGGACTGAGCCATGCAGGCACCCCTGGACTTCTGGATCTCTTAAATACTTTGCTCACAAAAATTAAAGCCTCTTTCTTCCACTCTTGTGCATAAACTGAGTCCAAAAATTCACTCCAGACACATCTATACAGAACACACTCAACACACAGAATAAGCTGTTAAGGTGAAAATTTATTAAAACCACCGTTTATGTATAACTAAGTTTGCTGTATTATTTTTAAGATCTGGGCACAAGCACATTAGTCTCCCTGTCTCTCTGAAACAACCGTTAGTGATTCAGAACACTGTAGTTCAACAGCATGCCTACAAAAGGTTCATTGTAGCTCTATTCCTCTCACCTTGACCTTTGCCTTCTCTTCTCAGGTTTGGGCAGGGGGTTGGGGGGGGTGGAGTCTCCTACAAATCACAGGTGTGTCAGTAACCGATTATTTTTAAAAATCTAGGCAGGCACTTCTCTCCTAATGAAAATACACACTCTGGTAAAGCCAATTAATATTGTTTCATTTTAAATGATGCTTCCTGTGCCTGTCCATTTTTACTCTCTGCCACTCTATTTTGAGTTACAAAATATGGAGCACCTCAGGGCACCTGGATGGCTCAGTCAGCTGAGCATCTGACTTCAGCTGAGGTCATGATCCCATGGTTCCTGAGTTCGAGCCCCCATCAAGCTCTCTGCTGTTGGTGCAGAGCCTGCTTCTGATACTGTCCCCCGCCCCCACCTCTGCCCCTCCCCCACTCATACTCTCAAAAATAAACATTAAAAAAAATACAAAAAAATATGGAGCACCTCAAGCCAGGAAAAGCAATTAATTTGTAGACAGGTTCTGAACTGGACTTCATACTGTTGGAGTCCTGCAAGATGTTTATAAGTTAAAAATAACTTCAAACTAACAAACACAGCACCACTGCCCACTCTCCATGAAAACCACATGAACTCCGTTTCTAACCTCAGAGGACAGGCTGACCCGGTGGGCCACTCTCCCACATTTCCTGTCTCAGGTCTGAGCCACTTCCAGAGCCGTCCTCGGACTTGCAGTCCTTGTCCCATCCTTCCTTTCCTGAAAACTCCTCCAAGGCTCTCACCAGATGGCAGTCCACCCTAATGCCTCTGCTTCCCCTTCTTCTCCAACCTCAACTCCTGTCACCCTTCCCCTTCCCTCAACTCCTGAGGAGCATCATTTGCAACTCAGTGCACCATAAATACCCACCTTTTAGCCCCAATCACTAGCTCAAGCACCTCTCCCCCAAATCAAAATCCCTTCCACCATGAAGATCCCAGGGCTCACCTCCACTATTAAAGGATGACCCTTTCGTGGCACCACTTCTGTATTTTTTACTTCTCACTCAAGACACCTCTTACACAGAATCCCAATTACTAGTTCCCATCAGTTTTCTAGGCTTCTGCAAGGCAGAGGTTTTCTTAGTCACCTCTAAGTCACTTTATGCAGAACAGCACCTGACCCATGGATGACGATCAAAATATAGTTAAAGGAATGAATAAATTAGCTCATTTTTAAGCTACTCTGGCATTAGCCCTAAATAATACACCATCCAGTTTCCTCAGACACACCATTTCAAGTCATTTACAGGCCCAATCATTGGTGTGATGTTAAAATTAACTGGGAGAAAGCACCAGAAACCATGCTGAGGTCTAAAAGGCATGATGTGGAATTCAGAATTCATTTGGATTTTTAAAGGCTTGAAGCAGCTCTTGCTACAAAGTTCAATGTCTGTTTAACATGCAGATTCTATTAGACCTCTTTATGAAGTTCACTGTAGATTTCTCTTTCCTCAATTCTTTGTTATTTACTGATCCAAACACAACTGGCATAAATTATTCCAATGGCTGGTGGGGAGGGGCGGGGGCCGGGGGTGGGGGGGGAAGTGGATGGGGGCTGTCTAATTGCCATCAATCAATCAGGTTAAACAATCAAAACAATTTGCTGCTGCTGCTGCTTCTAGAGCTTCCTTGACCTTTCCCTCCCCATCAACACAGGTGACCACCTATCCACCCCCCCACCCCCCCGGCAGTCTGCCTGACAAGGAACCGGTCTTGTTCTCCTTAATTGGGATAACATGTGCAAGTGGTTAGCACTCTGTCTGGCACAACATAGCTGATAGTGACTGGTGAGTTCCTTCTTCACTCATTCTCCTCTTCTGGACCTTGCTAATTCCTTCTCTCTTTTGAGTCTGGATTTTCCCCATTTCCAAACCCATGCCTCTTGGCCAAAGCCAGCCTTAACGCTACCCTGAGCAGGAGAATGCCCTCGTTCTCAGTGTCTCATCAAGAAAGGAAGAAAACATCACCTTCTAGCCTGAAATTAATCTCTCCGATCCTGTCATGGTATCTGCAATTATTCCATTGGAGAGCAACTCCCTTTTTGCTCGAATTCTTTCACTGCAAAGTGCTTATTAAAATGCAAAGGGTCCTGAGAAGAGCAACATTATGAATTAACAACACCTGATCTGCAAGGAAGGGTACAAACAAAAATGCCTGTGGGGAAGGGCCTGGGCATGAGACATGAACCAGGTATCCAGGTGGAATGAATTTCAGAGGTAAAAGGGCTTGGATGCAGAGGCAGAAAACAGACAAACCTCACCATTTTGCCAATGGCTTCTTTCGGTGACCGCTCTAGTTGGTCTCATCAGTGACAAACACCTTCTCAATCTTGGCTGCACTTGGAGACTAAGAACCCTGGGTTAAAGCCCTTTGTTTACAATGGGTACTGCAGACGCAGTCACAACAGTTTGGCATGTGCTCAAGGAACATTAGTCACTTGAGCTCCCGTCTCCCCAGACGCAGTCTTCTCGAAATTTTAGTCAAACAGTTGTTCTTACACACAGCTACGGTCGTGTCAAACTACACGGCCAAACTCTGTCCACCTTGGAGGCTATGAAGTCCTTTCTCAGTTCCTTTCTAGTTTCCTTCTCTTGCATTCACCTATTAACACAGGTGATTTCCACCGTATTTTGTGTAAAACTCCTCTCATGTCCATGAAAATTTCCTTTCCAACTCAAACATTTTCTTGCCTTCATTTACAAGTTTAAAGTTATCATAGTTACTATGGTGGCGATGTCTGGTCTTTTCTCAGACCCTCCATACTGCTTTTATTTCTTTGTGGGGAAACAGGAAACAAGACAATTGTTTTAATTGGAAAGAACTGTTCCATCTCCCAGTCAAACCAACTATTTTACAAATGAATTCACTAAAATCCAGAAATAGGATTACAAACTTAAAGACAACTTAAAATGGAGCCAAGGGCATGGGTTCTATAAGTTTCAGAACTTACCAAAGTGCTTAAGTTTTGTCAAAATTTGCCCCAACACTATGGTGTTTTTGAAAATCTTGTATTCCTACCCTTTGCCAAAAAATTCATTATCACCAATTACAATTTTAAGTTTTCAGTTGGCCACGTCATGAGCACTTAATCTAAGAAGTTAGGATAACTGCCATTGTTTTAAAATTCTTAATTATAGACATTTTGAGTTAATCACCATTTTCTATTCCTATGTACTTTAAGATAATTCAAATTATTTACTTTAATAATTCCCAGTAATATTCAGGTCAAACCTCTGTTAAAATAGAAGCAAATTCACAGTTTATAAAACAATAGAATTACAGTGGGAAGGATTAAGAACAGTGATGTTCCGGTAAATATTTAACAACTAGTTGCAGACAGAAGGGCACCCAATTTGCAGTATTTTCCAATTTCCATAGTGCAAATACTTTGCCCAATTTCCAGTTACTAACATGAGGTCAGGGATCACAGAATGGGAAATATGTACATACAATGGATTCTCATGGGCCCATGCAAGTCGGCACTAACACATTCTGATAGGAGGGACCAGATAGTACAGCCTTTTCATTCCCGAACCCTTTTCACATCACCAACCATTTCTTTATTTATAACCTGCTGTATCCTGAGCACGTAAGGACATAATACCTGTACATTATTATATTTATACATTTGTCTACCAACTGTACTGCAGAAGCTTTCCATCAGTTTTTAGATAAAAAACACATATTAAGAGATGTTTCACCTCAGGGCCCACCCCATGCACACACACATGTGATGTATACTTAAACACATAAAACAAAAACAGAAGCCTCTCAAGATAAAACACACTCTCATATATGGAATGCACTAAAACTCTCGATTCTTGTCCTTTTCTTCATTCTTATCTTGACCCACTAAATTGGATTCGTACCCACCATTTGGGTAGAGGTCCCAAAATTGAAAAACAGTGCTGAAATAGACTAAGCTTGAAGACACAATTATAGGTCATTAGTCTACATCTATCCTGATGTCTAGTAGTAATTACTGAGGCCCAATAAGGTTAAATAAGTGTCTAAAGATGCACCTGCCATCAGTGACAAAAGATCCTTCAAGGCAAGTGATAATTCATTACATAGAATCAGGATAGTCATGGCTTACAAGTGAAAGCTAGAGTCTCTTCCACGACAACCCCCCCTTCACCCGAAATGGACAGAGAACTTTTTAAGAAACCTGTACCGACCCCATCATTGATGAAAATTTGGTCCTTCATCCTCTGTGGCCCTGTGACCAACCTGCCCATTTACGCAGGAAGACGAGGCAAATCCGAACAATCGTCATTTCCCTATTATTGATAATATTCAAGAGTGTTGAAAAGGTACCCATCTTTTTCACAAAAAAAGAACATTTCCAGTCCTGTTGGAAAAGGAGCTATATAATGCCAATTATTATTATATAAAATATACATACTTCTACTATATAACATACACTAAGACCAGCTTTCTAATAACCAGAAACCAAAGACTGAGTTGCAGAAAATACTCACTCAGGAAAATGAAAGCTGAATCCATGGACTTTTCTCTTCAATGTGTTCATGCACCACATGCTTTTTTATAGGTGCTATTAAATGTACACTATAGTTTCAAGACAATCCAGATAAGCGTCTTCACTAAAATACACAACACCATTAATCATCTCAGTGACAGTGCTCCAATTTAACATCTTGGAGATTTCCTCCCCTTCTTCATCATTTATTTGCCAATATTTCCTTGTTATGAATATCCCCCTAGTGACTTTCCCTGGCAGTCACAGCTGTGCTGCCTACTGTGTCTACCTTGACTACAAATAACACAAATTCTTTATTAAAAAAAAAAAAAAAAAAAAAAAAGCCAGGTCTTGAGATAATACCTACAGTAAGAAGGGTAACCTTTCTGTGGGCTGAATTCCTGGAGACCTCATCCAGGCTCCCAACTTTAAACTGACAAGCCTCCGCCCCTAACCTGATAGTAATTTCAGACACGTGAAATTGGCTTAATTACAAATAAACAACAGTTGGCTGTTGGCCTCCAATTACTTGAATGGTCAACAGTCAACTGCTGCTTTCAGATGGTTCGTAAAGAACCCCCTTCTTACGCAGCAAAAGGCTTTTTCAAAGTATCCATGAATCACAACAAAGCCACAAAACCACGAGCAAATTACAGGAACCTGACCACCAAGAGCCATAATAAGAATGACTCACAGATAACAAGAATTTTTTTGAAAATAATCAGTAACAATTTAGCATTATAATGAAACCAATTCTGATGAAAAGAATAATGCTATCGAGACAACAGAATATCAAGAAGCCAGAGAGAAATAAGTAGCAAAGATACAGGGAAGAATCCCAGCTCCATCCAGTATCCATTTTATGTCCCCTTTAGAGAGCAGTCTTCACTGGCTCCAGAATTTGCTGATTGTAAAATGGAAACCATGAAAGAAAATGCTGTACAACCAATCAGAGGAGTAAATGAAAGTAGAACTCACCAGCTTGTATTCAAAAAAGGATTTTTAAGGAAAAAGGGTATTTTTTTTTCAATAACAGAACTCCACTACAAAAGAAGTTGAGAGTCTGAAGACAAAAAACACACTGAAGTATATTTGCAAAGTCTATCCGGAAAGTCTAACGCCTTCAGGGTAACTGTTTACCTTATTTTATATTTTCTACAAAATAACTTAAGTAATTAATGGTTACTGTTGCTTCAATCAGTATTCCACAACTTTTATGGAAAGCCTAAGTGTTAAGCTTTTTGGAAGACTCCAATTTAGATTATTGTTAAAAAAAACAAAACAAAACAAAAACTTCCTTCTCAGCAAAAGCAACACAAGTCAAGCTACGATACATTAAAATGCCTTTCCTTCCCAGAGCAGAGTGTTTACTTCAGTGATAGTAACAACACCTCATTACCAACAGTGCAGATTCTGTTAAGTAATGGACAAAGCAAATGGCAGCAAAGGCAGAGGACTCAACTTCAATTTAACTGTCCTGTAAGGTACATAGTAATTAGCTGCAAAGCTCTGAAATCTTAGCTAGCATGTTAAGTCTGCTACATGACAGTATAATTTGACTTCTTAAAGGATTATGCAAATTACAACTCATCATTCCATTACAGGATTGAAAAAAAGTGACAGCTAATTTATACATAACACACCTTTCAAATCCCTAAGATGCGTAGCACCTGTGCAATGTATTTTGCCGAGATTTTCTTGCATATAAGTACTTGTTTATTGCAATATAAAGAAGCTTACCTAAGAGCTTTATTAATATAGTCATTTTAAAAAACTTTTAGACCACAATTTCAAAAGTATAAACATTTTTTTTGGTCTTGATTTCAAAGGCAAATTTTGTTGGTTTTTGTTTGGTTTGGCTTTTTTTTCCCCACTAGATGAGAGAAATATAAGGTTTCAATACAAGGATATTTTTGAATAGCTGGCAACCACAAGCACTGATGCACGAGCCAGAAGGAAGACTCACAAAGATTTCAACATACTTCTGGTAGGTAGATTCACAGTAGATTCCGTCATATCTGTAGATTTTCCTACATTCTGATTGGTTGGGCAGAGGATGCTGGGCAGTTATTCTGTAGAGGCATCAAAAACAGATAGACATGACTAGAGGTTCTCTACAGTCAACCGGAATGCAGGATAACAAGTATGTTGAAATTTAATATCTTTTGCTTTTTATGCTTTTGAGCTATATACATAGTTGCAATGTGTACATACATTTTAGAACATTAACTTCCACTTTTAGAAACCTGCAGCAGAGAAAACAGAAGACTTCATTCTTGATGAGGACAACAAAAAAAGTTTTATCTCAGAGTCATAAAAGTGGAAGAAAAGAAAGACATAAGGTCTAAAGCTTAACTCACTCTACAATCCCCATGATTATATTCTAAAGGAAATGTTAAAAACCAATGTCATTAGTGTTTTTGTTACAGGATTGTCATTAATTCGATCATGCATTACGATTGTAGGCAACGGTAAATTAGCTATAAAACCTTAGTAAAGTGACTATATTTTCAGCTTTACTCAATTTATAGAGAGTTTGTATGCTACTGACTTCTAAAGGGATATGATACAGCTTTCAGAACTAAACCCAATTAAGGAGGAAAACACAAGCGAGACCGTCGGGAGCACAGGTTAGATGTTAACAGGCACCTGAGATGCGCTGATTACAGTGGCTCCAGGTTTCTTGGCAGTTAAGGCAAAAAGGGGAAAAAGGCTGATACAATTTTCATCTGTATTACTTAAGCATATAAATTCATCTGAGACTCCCTGCATTATATAGACATAAAAATGCTGTGAGGTTTCTGACCATTTCCTTCAAATGAAAATTTCTTAATTCAGGGAAGAAAAGTATTTAAGGACTCTATCACATCGTATTATGGAGGAAAGGAATGTAATCAATACACAATATCGGTAAGTACAAAGCCTTTCATTATAATACCACTCCACCAGAAAAGGTAATATAATATTTAATCCTTAAGCATATATATTTAATATCTTCTTAATTATTGATTAAAATATATAATGGGTTCGTGGTTTTGTGTGTGTGTGAAAATTCAGATGACTGTGTTTCCAATTTCTGTGGAGTGGAATATTAAATTACTTAATATTTCATAAGGCCCAATATATCTAGTGCTAATACTTTTAAAAATTTAAGTTCTATTTTAGAACTTTATTTAGATGCATTCCTAAGATATTATTTAAA